>NC_084800.1:100264026-100568482 GCF_963169125.1 Humulus lupulus
AGTCAATGCCATACGACCAGTGCTCGAAAGCACTGCCGAACTTGACTAGTAAGTCACAGCTTCATAGTTAATACCGACACCATTGCCAATTCTGACTAATAAGTCAGTGCCATTCACAAGTGAGCAAGATTTGCTAAGCATTTTATATGCAATCAATGTCCACATTTAAACACTCAACATGCCTCAATAATCACCATGCATGTCACATATGGGGTGCCTCTGGTCCAAGCACATGTTACCAATAAATGAGCCACAAGCACGATCCTGATTCCAATCCCCTAGCGATAATCTAGTCACAACCATAATATAAAACCTCATCAAAATGAGTAATAAAAGGTTCCTGGACCAAGACCTAGCCTCCGCAACATCGAATCTTACTAAACCGGGTAGTAGGAACGATCTCGAGGCCTAAGGTTTGAGTTCCCATGATCAAAACATCACTTCAGCCTCAAATGTCCTCAAGCGCCGCGACCCCACCTTCCAAGCGCTGCGACCCTCAGGCCTTTCAACAACCTCCACCTTCTTCATCGAGCCTGGGCCGCGGCGCCCAAGAATAGGGCTGCGGCCCAACCATGAACCAGCCATTTTTTCTCGTTTTCCCCATTTAAAAACCTTCCAAAAAGTTATCCAAACATCCCCAAATCCCAAAATCATAGTTCCCAAACATCCCCATGATCCAATACCCACAAAACCCAAGCTTCAATTCAATAAAAAACTCATCAAAACACAAAATCCAATTTAAGCTTAAAAACTTTAAAAACTTAGAACTTAGAACTTGGATTACCTCCGATTGAGTTGTTTCCCAACTTAATCCTCCGGCTAATAATCTTCTAATATTCCCTAGAATCACTATGCCTCGATCCTCGCTTGAATCCGAGTCCTAGAACTCAAGTTTCCTTCGAAAATGAGATCGGATGTCGAAAATGGAACTTTGAGGGAGAGAGAACATTCTGAGCGTTCTTTTTATTTCTTAACAGGTTACTTCAAGCTTAAGTAGACTCAAAAAAATCATAATGCTCGGGGTCCCGAAAACACCCCTGGGGGTAAAATAGTCAAAACTCCCAGAATTTCCCCCCGATCTTATTAACTCCAAATTTATCATCAAATATTTATTCTCATTACCCAATAACCCGATAATGCTAAATATCCCCTTGACTTACTCCGAGTCAAGAACAAATCCCATTGTGAATTTCCCACTAGCTAACCTCCTAGGATCGTCTCGTGTTGAGTAACCCTAGCATAACCAAATAATAATGAAGCACCACACACATATGCCCAAAATGGCCAAAATATGAAAATCACCCAATTAATCAGAAATGGGTTCACATGCATATTTAATACATCTAAACATGCATATAATCATTTAATTTCATAATAAATCAATTATGGCCCTCCCGGCCTCTCAATCAAGGTCTGAAACCTTATTCGGAAATTTGGGGCATTACACTAAGAGTCTGCGTGCTTGAATTTCAAGGGTCATGGAATGTGAAGCTTCCACTAATAGAGTTCACTTACAACAACAACTATCATGATTCCATAAAGATGGCTCCATATGAGGCTTTGTATGGAAGGAAATGTTGATCATCGATTCATTGGCACGAGGTCGGTGAAAGAAAGTTTCTCGGATCGGATGACATTGGTCAGGTTACTGTGGACATCTAGCAGATAATGTAATGCCCTACTACCTTAGAGTTGTTACCATGTGGGTTATAAATGTGCCATTAGCTCTCTAATCGAGGTTTTAGGTTTAAAAGTGTGACTAAATTGAATTAAAGACTTATTTGGCAACACTGAGTCTAAAGATTTGGACATTCATTAAAATCATAAAAGTTATACATTTGGGAACCCAAAATACTATTTAGAGAATGTATTACAACTCAAAAATATGATTACACTCGACCTAAGCAACAAAGAAATTCATTACAATACATTTCCCAAAATAACTTTGGTCGTGGCAGCCAGGTAGGCCAAACATGTACACATCGCTCCACGCTCATGCAACCAAACCATCTATGGCTTTTTTAGTGAAGGGCTAGCACCAAGTGGGTCAATCAAAGTCCCAGTCACAGCAGGAACTGCACCCGCAAATAGGATATTGCTCGCTACTTTTATAGTGGTTGATTGTCTGTCTGCATACATTGTTGTGATCGAAAGACCCATACTCGTCGATCTGCGAGCCATAACTTTGGTCTGACATCTAGCCATGAAGTTTCCAACTGATGCAGGTGTTGGGTGTGTATTAGGAAACCAGCGAGAGGCCAGAGAATGTTACAATCCCTCGATCACAAAGGCAAGAAGAGGCGGATCGGGAAGCGAAGCTGAAAAAAGGTTGCTAGTGGTAAATGAGGCATAATCCCAATCAGGTGAACAAGTCACCAAATAAGGAATTATCCAAAGTGAGGATAGGGACTTAGATCCTCGCTTTGGGGATTTAGAAGAAAACATTGGGCATGTGGAGGACCTCGAGGAGGTCCAACTAGAAGAGAAAAATTCGACCAGGGTTGTGAAAGTCTGCGAAAACTTAGAGACAACAATAAAAAACAAACTGGTGGAGTTTTTGAGGAAGCACCAGGAAGTCTTTGCATGGTCGCATAAAGATATGGTTGGGATAGAACTAGCAGTGGTTATTCATGTCTTGAATATAGACAAAAATAATACACCAATACAACAAAAAAGAAGGTTGCTCGACAAAGATAGATCTAAAGCCCTAAAAGAAGAAGTCGAGAAGCTTGAGGAAAATGGATTCATTAGGGTAGCATTTTATCCGCCTTGGGTCTCTAATCCTCTACTAGTGCCCAAGCCAAATGGTAAGTGGAGGACGTGTGTGGATTTCACAGACCTTAATAAAGCCTGCCCAAAGGATTGTTTCCAACTTCCAAGAATCGACCAGCTGGTCGATGCTACATCAGGACATGAAGTTGTATCATTCATGGATGCGTACTCTGGTTATAATCAAATTAGTATGCATCCACCTGATGAAAACCACACTAGCTTTTGAAAAGATACGGGACTCTACTGCTACAAGGAAATGCCCTTCGGTTTGAAAAAAGATGGTGCGACTTACCAACGACTATTCAACCACATGCTCAAAGAACTGATCGACAACAACATGGAGGTTTATGTCGATGATATGCTGGTCAAGTCAAGAAAGGCTGGTTAACACATCAAGGACCTACAGGAATGCTTCAACATCTTGAAGAAATATCAGATGAAGCTAAATCCTCTAAAGTGTTCCTTTGGTGTTGGATCAGGAATTTTTTTGGGATTCATAGTAAACTTGCGAAGAATCGAAGCCAATCCCGAAAAGATTCGAGCACTGATCGAGATGCAGTCACCAGCCAAAGTCAAAGATGTGCAAAGCCTGACAGGAAGAATTACTGCCCTGAGTAGATTCATATCTAAGTCTACAGACAAGTGTATCCCATTTTTTAATCTACTTAGAGGCAACAAAAGTTTCAATGGACAGAAGAATGCAAATAAGCTTTTCAGGCGCTCAAAGCCCATATGTCGCAAGCGCCCATTTTGTCCAAGTCGATCGAAGGAGAGACTTTGTACAATAACAGAGTATGCTGCTGTTTTAATCAGGGAGGAAGATAACATTCAAAAGGCAGTATACTATGTAAGTAAAAGGCTAGTGAGAGCAGAATTACGATATCCTCCTATAGAGAAATTGGCTTACTGCTTGATACTGGCGTCTAGAAAACTACGACCCTACTTTCAAGCTCACCCCATAATAGTGCTTACCGGCTAGCCACTAGGGCAAGTCTTGCAAAAACCAGAAGTCGCTGGTCAACTATTAAAATGGGCAGTTAAGCTAGGGCAGTTTGAAATTTCCTATGCACCTTGAGCAGCCATAAAGGGACAAGCCTTAGCGGACTCCCTGCCAGCGAGCCGATGATAGAGACAGATAATCAAAATCAAACTCCCGCCTAGAGACTGTTCGTAGACGGGTCTTCTAACGAGCACAACACGGGGGCAGGGCTGATCTTAATCACCCCCAAGGAACATCAATTTCACTGTGCGATCAAATTCAACTTTACAACCTCCAACAATGAAGCCGAGTACGAGACCCTGCTCGCAGGTTTGAGACTAGCCAAGGATGTGAACATAAAGTCACTAGAAATATACAGTGACTCCCAACTAGTAGTTAATCATATTATTGGAGAATATCAGGCTAGGGGTCTTAAGATGGTTGCTTATCTAAACAAGGCGAAGGACTTACTAGCACAGTTTGAGAAGTATACTCTCCAGCAAGTACCTCGTGACCAAAATTCAAACGTCGATGACTTAGCCAAGTTAGCAAGCGCCAAAGATGTTGACACTTTGAGCATAGTACCGGTCGAATGTTTATTAGCACCAATCATTCAAGCGGAAGAATCCTCGCTAGTAATACAAGTGTCTAACACATGGATAACTCCCATCATACAATATCTCAAACAATGATTGCTACTAGCAGGTAGAAATAAGGCAAGGACGCTTCAAAGGCAATCAGCTTGGTTTATCTTGTTCAATGGAATCTTATATAGACGGGGATACTCAATGTCTTTATTACCGTGTATCTCCAAGGAAAAGGCTAAGGAATTGATGCAATAAGTATATGAAGGATACTGTGGAGATCATGTTGGGGGGCAAAGTTTGTCAAAGAAGATTCTCCGACAATGGTATTTCTGGCCTACAATGATCGAAGATTCCATGGAATTCATTAAGAAGTGTGATAAGTGCCAACAATTTTCCAAGATACCTTGAGCAGCCCAAAATGAACTTAAACAGATGTAAATCTCATGGCCATTTGCAGTTTGGGGAATTGACCTAATCGGATCTTTGCCTACAGGAAAATGGAATGTCAAGTATGCAGTAGTTGCTGTCGACTACTTTACTAAGTGGGCTGAAGTTGAAGCACTCGCAAAAATCAGGACCAAGAAAGTATTGAATTTCTTTGTCAAAAACATTGTATGCAGATATGGTTTGCCGAAAAAGATTGTATCAGATAATGGCACACAATTTGACAGCAACCTTTTCACCGATTTCTACGAGCGGCATGGTATCACGAAGAGTTTTTCGTCAGTCGCCCACCAACAACCCAACGAAAAGGTTGAAGCTGTTAACAAAACTCTAAAGGACACACTGAAAAAAAGGCTCAAAGAAGCAAAGGGAGCATGGCCAGAACAATTTCCAGAAGTACTTTGGTCTTACAGGACATCTCACCGAACAGCAACAGGCCATACACCATTTTCCTTAGCCTATGGGTATGAAGCCATGTTACCTGTTGAGTTAGATCTACCATTGCATAGAAGGCCAGCATACGACCAGAGCATGAATAACCAATTATTAATGGACTCTTTGAACTTGGTCAACGAAAGGCGCTAGCAGGCTCAACTATGAGTTGTAGCTTATCAACAAAAGCTCGCTTAGTATTTTAACTCTAAAGTACGTGAAAGAAAGTTTGACGTGGGAGATTTGGTACTTGAAGAGTTTTTCTTAACACTCGTGATTAGGCTGCTGGAATACTCGGACCAAACTGGGAAGGGTCGTATCAGATTGAAGAAATCCTTCAACCAGGCACATACAAACTTGTTCGCTTAAATAGAGATCTCGTTCCTCGCTATTGGAATGGAGAACACCTGCGCAAGAATTATCAATGAACAATTCTTTTTAAAGATTTGGCTTGTATTAATTTTACTTTTTACAAGTTTTTGAACAAGGGATGGTCAGTTCGATGGCTGGTCGCTTATAAGTGTAAGATCAATTTTTGATCACTCGTACAGACACGAATCTTGTCCATTTTATTACGAGAAATAAAAGGAATTGTGCCCAGCCAATTATTGTATTTCTTACAAGTATTTTCTCATTACGTGTGTTGTTTTGCTATATTATCGTTAATTTTTTTATAAGTACAAGAGCAGTAATGTTCGAACATGAATTGGTTAATGGCAAGTGACCGGGAACCTTATACTCCTCGATCACTTGGGGGCATATAAGATACTAAGTGAGAAAATGTTATGCATATCATAAACATATGTAAACACACGAGAAAAATAAGGGAAAGCAAACTACGACACTTAGAGTATTTTTCAAAAAAATTAGTAAATTTTGTGAAATCATAATAAAGTGTTATGCTAAGTTCGGTCATATGAGCAAATGTTATATTAGCAATAATAATGTGCAACTGTTATAATATCAAAATGAAATATCTTTACACCACGAGCAATTGTTGCTTGGATGTAATTAAATATATTAAAAGAAAAATAAAACTGCCTTAGGAACCAAATTGTCTCAACACCACAAACAAGCTATTTGAGTATTTTAATTAAATAAATAAATATGTTTACTATGCAGCTGAAGGTAGGTCCTGTTGAGGCTATTGATCGACTAAAGGGTCAACTTCTTCTTCGGCATCATCTATGCCTGTCGCTAAGGAGATTTCAGGAGATTCTTGGGAACTTTTCTCCTCTTCCAGGCAAGCAGCGCACTTGGCAAGTTCAACCTGTTTTACCTACTTAGGAAGGTAATCAAAATTCACATCTTGAATATTCTTCTAGAACATGTAAAAGCGATTGAAGGTGGCTCCTAAGAACCTTTCCAAGTTTTGGGAATTTTTCTCCTCGAGCAATTTGACTTGCTCCTCTAGACAAGTGGCCTCCTTCATGCTAGCCTCCAGATCTTCTTGCAGCTTGGCTGCCTCCTTTTAGTTGGTCTCAAAGGATTCCTTGAATTTTTCCTTAGCTGCAATAGCCTTAGCTAGATATTCTTGGCATTTCTTAAGCTCCTCGGTTAAAACTACAGCTTTGTTTTCAGCTGCCTTAACCTTAGCCTGCCGTGCCTTGATCTCCTCAGCATGCTTTAAATAGACCTCCTCAGCGCGGCGCCAGCCATTGTTCATGGTCAGAATACCCCGCGAATAGTGGAAAAATGAACATGTTATAGCTAATCAAATGAAATGTTGTTCGACTAAAATACAATGCAGAAGAAACTTACACTGAGGACTTCATTGAACCAATGAGCAAGGACCTGGCTGGGTTTCAGCAAAAAGAGATAGACAAAGGCCTCCTGGCTACGACAATGCTTGGTTAGTTTCTATTATTTGTCGTTTGTTGAGCTATAAGCAATGCTCAACAATTCTGCTGCCAAAGATCCCCTGTTTGGTCGGTGGAAGCCTCGGTGCGAGGAGGAGGAGGGTGTAGTTGCTCTAGAAGGAATGGGAGCTGGAGGTTCCTCTGGTCGATCCCTTTTTTTTTAATGTTCCTCGCTAACTTCTCCAGAATTTCTTCTGCTCGACTTCTTCCTAGTCAATGGTGTTCCTCCAGAGGCATAAATGTCGAATGCGTCGTCAAATTGCATGACTACAAAAACAAAAATAAACGAGCAGATATGTCAAGAAATAGTTTTTCATGATAAGGAAACAAATTAAAAAGAAATTCTAAGTAGTATACCCAAACTACAATTACTGGCCGCTACATTATTTAAAGAACTACTGCTACATTCACTATCTGCCTCGAAGAAGTCCAAGCTAAAACTATTGGTCGTAAATTTAAAGTTGTCGTCCCTATCAAATAAATTAGAAGGAATGGGCAGTATATCTAAGAGTGAAAAATATATGTTGTTCTCGTCAAAGGATTCAAGTATAGGACCAACATATTCTGGTAGTTTTTGTTTTCCCCTCCCATGTTGGGATGGGGTGCTGACTAGTCGAGTATTAAGGTTGGGCTCTCGAATGGTCACTCTTGTTGGTCGACGCCTTTGGGGTTGTGACACATCTTGCTGCTACTCAGGGTTTTCTTGTGCTTCAGTGCCGTCTCCAATGGCACTTCCCGCAGTTGATTCCCTCACTTCCTGGTGAGGTTCTAAAAGGCCGACCAGCCTCAGGTTGCACTTTGTGACCAGCTCTTTGACGCTCTTTTCTATGTTCATCATGCTGGCCAGGGCAGTGGCTCTTATCTCCATTTCTAGAGTGGGGTCTGACAATACCATGGACCTAAGTACAATGCAAACTAACTAAGAACAAGGGAAAAAATGCAAAACTACTAGATAAATGTCGAACAAAGATTAAAAAGTCTACCTCCTTATGTGAAGGCCATGTTGTCTGCGACCAGGTCAGTCATAAGGAATTACTCTTGGAAGTACCTTCCTACATTGGACTTCTAGGTTATGTCACTCGGGAATGTGCAATCGGAGGTAGAAATGGAAAAACCCTTTGTTTTTTTTTATTGGGGTTGGATTTGAGATTGAACAGATAGTTGATCTCATGAGAGTACTCTATATCCATTGGGGGTTATTTGGAAAGGGGCGACCTCAAAATAATTGGCCACCCCCAGAAAAATTCGTGCAAGGGCAAGATTGCCCCTGCTTCAATATGATACCTAGGCGCTGTAGGCACCACCGAGCACGTTTGCCCTCTAGTCGGGTGTAGGTTTGTATAGAGTAATCCCAGGAAGCTTGTACTTCTTCGGATATTTGGCCATCATCCTGGTCGATATGACGCTACGAGGGGTGATGTACCAGGCTACCTCTGCTCGAGGCCATCACGTGGACGATCTTTGGGCTGGATATCTAGCGGTGAAAAATTTAAGGGTTGAGGATCGTTTGAAGGACCCTCGGTATTGGCTGCAGGCTGGTTGGTAGGAGATTTTGTGGGTTTTCTTTTTCTATGAGCGATGTTTTTGACATGGCCCATATTCGGTTGGTTCTGTGAAGGATTGTGAGAAGGGCTGGTCGTAGGGTTTGGGTGTGAGGCCAGAGGCTCTAAAAAAGGTAGAGAAGGCTCTTCTTGATCCTCAAACAGCAAAGTGAGAAGTTGTCATCTATTGGTCTCTCACCTCCCCAGAGATCATGCATGAATATCTAAGAAAAGCAAAGGGGAAGTGAGAATCTATGACCAATAGATAGAAGAAAGAGGAAAGGCAAGGATAACGCTGCTCGTGTATAAAAGATAAGCTTTTATACGAACAGCAACATCCTGATAAAAACAAAATAAACATGCGATCAAGGAGACAAATGGATCAAAAAGCAAATTTGAAAAGTTTTTTTAGAAAAACTTTTCAACTCCTCAAATTAGAAATACCCAAAATTGAATTTTCACTTCTATTTTGGACCCAAAATCAATGTAAGTACACCTTAAACATTGTTTTATGCACAATGTTGCCTGCAATACCTACCTTTATCCTAATGTTCCTATGTATTTTTGCCTAAACCCGATTACCCAACAATTTCTCAAGAACAGTATAAACCTAGTAGTGAAAACGTGTAAATCAGAGGCAAAATACATGAAATCTACGTTAAAAGTAGGAGGATGGAATCATAAACTTACTTGGAATGTGGATTGTAGATGAAATCATGAAATTTTTGCTTGGAGTTGCTTGAAGACGTCTCGAATTGCATTGAAATGTCTAAGGTTCTTGGAGGTTTTTTCTGAATGTTCTTGAAGAGAGAGAATGATCGTGTAAAAATGGAATAAATGAAGGAGAGAAGTATTTATATCAGCCAAGGGTATTTGTTGTGTAATGATGAGATTTGAGGATTTTTGCATGGGAAATAGCAATAACAGTCGAAACATTTCTGGGAAACTGTAAAGGCCATGATTACTTGCCTTTTCGAGAAAGTAAGTAGTTGGATGTGACAGGTTAGCTGAAAAGCTGGTCGAATAAGTTTATAAAATGTTGGGTCGCATTAAAATAAACTTAGGGGGAAAATGTTTACCCAAAATATTTGCATGATGATGTTGCACGGTCGAGGCGCATGTGGATAACACATGACTATTATTGCTGGAGAACTAGTCGACCAACGATCAGGTAGTAAAAGGAAAATTAAGCTGATCGATGGGCGCAAGGAATATGTTGAATAGTAAGGAAGAAGATGTGCTGACATATGTGACCAGATTAGCTCGTAGGAACGAAGCTAGAATTCAAATACAGTTATGAGTCAGATATTTGACTCTCTTTATATGTAAATATCATTATTTCTGTTATTATTCAAATATGCTTGTAACAAAACTTGAACATTGCCCATAGGCCCATATGTACATCTTGGTGCCTATAATGAGATTCATTGAGGGATAGGCAATAATTTGTATTCAGAGAGAACAAGTGTTTTTATACACGAATTTTGTATTCCATTTTGGAGCTTGTGAAACTTAGTGAACCCTAGTTCGTTGATCGCAGGTTTCAAAGTTTACATCAATAAAATCACTAAGTTGATGTAAGTTATTACCAATCTCTGTGGTCGAACCACTATAAAATCTTTGTGTCGTTTTAATTCTTGCATTCAGCTTATTAATTCTTATCATTTTTAGTGACTCCGTGTCATTGACTAAATCTCCAGTCAACAACCGTCAATAAACACGATGACGAATTTATCCAAAAGCTCGCTAAACACTCGGTTTCATGTGGTCCTTGAATGAGGCAGGTGCATTGGTGAGTTCGAAGGACACCATTACAAACGCGTAGTGCCCATACTGCGTTCGAAACGATGTCTTAGGTACGTCTAACTCCTCAACTCTGAGTTGATGGTAACCTGATCAGAGATCTATCTTGGAGAACACCGATGCTCCCTAAGTAGATTAAATAAATCGTTGATCTCGGGAAGCGGGTACCGGTTCTTAATCGTCACCTTGTTCAACTCCCGATAGTCTATACACATTCTCATGGAGCCATCTTTCTTCTTTACAAACAACACCGGGGTTCCCCATGGAGAATCACTCAATCTTATGTACTTTTTATCCAATAACTTCCGTAGTTGAGCCTGCAGCTCCTTCAATCCCGCTAGCTCCATTCGGTATAGAGATTTTTATAAATGGGCGTCGTCCTCAGAATAAGTTCTATTTCAAATACCACTTCTCGCTCTGGCAGTAGCCCAGGAAGGTCATCGGGAAATACTTTAGGTTTGCATATGATGGGTACTTCGGTTGGTTGTAACATGCCTTATCTATCTTTATCCATGACATGGGCCAGATATCTAGTGCAACCGTCCCGTAACATCTTCCTCGCCTTCAAAGCAGAGATCATCGCAAATTTGTTTTCCCTGGCTGTGCCATGGAACGTAAACGACTCATCTCCTGCTGGTTTGATAACCACTCTCCTCTTCTTACAGTTCACAATGAAGCCATACTTAGATAACCAGTCCATCCCTAATATTACATCATATTCGTGTAGTTCTAAAATCAACAGGTCCACTGTCAATTCTCATCCCTCTACCCAAACTAGTATGACTCTTACCCACAACCACACCAACATATCTTCGCCTGAGGGCAACGACACCCCACAGACACTAGCATAGGTTCAAGAATTCTATTCATTTTTTCGACAAAAGAGGCAGCTACAAAAGAATGTGATGCATCAGTGTCCATTAATGCATATGCTGAGGTTTGGGCAATAGAGATCTAACCTGACACCATCTTAGATGGTCTGGCTTCTTGGTTGCCTTGAGTAAGAACGTAGACTCGTGGCAGGGCTCCTATCTACTTTTGTTGGTTTTTGTCGCCCTTCCAGTTCAGACTTGGGCAATTCTTAACGAGGTACCCTGGTTTTCCATAAGCATAGCATGCCCCCGCCTTACACTCACTCAGATATCGATGGCCACACTTATCACAAATAGTCTAGTACTCGAAATCGTGCCTAGGTTGTTTGTTGGAACCCCCAATATGACTGTTAGACGGTCCCCCTTTTCTCTTGTTATTCCCGTTGCTACTCGGCCTTAAGCCTCCTTGTGCTCCAAAATTCCCTTTATTGCGATTAGTCCTGGGGAAGAACCTTCCCTTGGAGCCACTCCAGTTAGCTTGGGTCTGACTCGAACTGCCAGAGGTAAACTTTCTTTCTTTAAACTTCTGGGATTCCTTAATTTCCAACCCAAACCATGACTCTTGGCGAAGATCTCGCTCCACTGTTTCTGCATGTGTTTATAGGCTTGTCTTCCCAGTGTCCACGAGTTTTCCATTCTCTCCTCAAAGTCCTCTCATAAACCTCCATACTTTAGTTGATTCAGTACTAACTAGATCCGATGCGAATCTGCATAACTGATCAAACTTCCTGGTATATTCCTGGATGCTCGAATTCCCTTGCTTCAGAGTCGTAAACTCTACCACCTTGTGGTCAATCATGGTGCAACTGTAATATTTGGAGTTGAACAAGACCAGGAATTTTAGCCATTCCATTTTAGCCATATTATGACCCTTCTTTGCAGCATCCCTCCAGATGCGGGCATCTTTTCACAAAATATAAATTGCAAAAACCAAATTTTCATGTTCAGTAACTTTGATGAAATCGAAGAACCTTTCTAGTATGTTGATCCACTTTTTTGTCACCACTGGGTCAGCAGTACCTTCAAAGGTGGGTGGGTTCTGGCGACAAAACCATTTAGAGATGGGTTTCTATTGGGCCACCCTCGGTGCCACAACCTATGGTTCAACCCATGCCCCACAAGCCAGTGGTTCCTGGTTCACTACTTCAGTTGCAACTACTTCTAGTCCGTTCCGTTTGTTAGTTGGTGCTGCTGGGAGGCATTGAAGTAATGTTTGAAACATCTCTATTTGGCAGGCATCATACTCCACCTGCCTCTTATGGCCCTACTCGATGCGATCATTCTGAGCTTCCATATCCCTATGGAGCTCCTCCATCTGAGCAGCAAGGTCAGGTCCTTGATTCTCCCTCTGACCTCAACCTTGGCCTCTCCCCCTTCCTCGACCTCTGCCTCGGCCTCTACCTCGACCTCGACCTCGGCCTCGGCCTGCTGGAACTTACGGGTTCATAGCCGGTTGCTCTACTAGATCCTGTGCATTATCGGCTTGATAGCATGTCCTGGCGTTGGTATTATGAGCCATGAAGAGCTCTTCTTTATATATAGACAATGACGAGCGATTAATAAAAGTAACAAGCTAGTAGCAACATACGCATGATACTATTTGCATAAGTGATCATCAACCAATCATAGAACTCAGCCATTAGACAAAAGATTGCATTTAAACATATCAAACCCTAACATGAATAGTCAATGCAACGTCTGAAAGGGTTTACAAAAGTAAATAGGAAGGGAATCTAACCCTAGTCGGGCGCGAGGATTTTATCATAGGATCCTTAATAAAAAAAATACAAAACAGTGAAATTTGAAAACCAAAGTGTTTTCACAAAAGATAATAAAACGAACAATCACTATCCTAATCGACACGCATGTCCCCATCCAAATCCCCATATAAACTCTCGGGTACTGCCCAAACAATGCCATTCCCAACTGCCTCGTGTTCCTACACCTCAGTCGGAACCTCTTCGCGATCTTCTTTGGGATTTTCTTCTGGCTCTACCGCCCTGCCTCGAGGTATGTTATCAACCATGGAGATAGGTTAATGCATGGCCCAAATGCTAGCATGATCTTCATACGAAAGTCATCCCACGTCTCGCAAACCAGCCGCCTACATCTGTGATAGAACCATATCTGTGTCGAGCCTCTCAGACAAATGTTGGCATATCGCACTCTCAGTCGCTCGGGTGTGTTGGCCCTATCAAAGACTTTTTTCATGTAATGCTTCCATTGCCAAATGACATGTCGATGTCGTTGATCATACTCAAAGCGTTGAGGATTCTCATCATTAAAGAGTCTATAATAATCGATCCTAGGCATAGGGGTCATGGGTAGGTTCCCTATTACAGGGTCACCTATCTCAGGTATATTAGCCATAACCTATAATTTATAGAATCGAGGTAAATAAAAGAAAACAAGGAAACAGATATGAAAAGACAATACTTACTGTGAGTGTCAGTCTATCTTTGTGAATGTACCGGTTTAGCTTGAGGCTCTGATACCCACTGTAACGTCCCGTAAAATTTCTTAACATAATTTGCGGAAAAACATAACCATTTGCTACAAATAAGGTAAACGAAAATCTATATAATTTTTTTTTTTCAAAACATCCAATAGTTCGGAAGTATGCACATACTTAAAAGTGAATTACAGTGTCATAATTTAAAAACATTCAACAAGCCCAAAATAAATTCTTAATTATCATATGGGTTCTTGTCCCCAAAACATAAAATTTCCAAAAGATCGGTCCACATGTACATCCTTGTAGATAAACTCTAGCGCTCATTGATCCACTTTGCCTTTGAGCTTTCCTACAAAACAAAACAACTAGGTAAGCGAAATGCTTAGTAAGAACAACTTAACAAACATAACCACATAAACGGAGCAAGAACTTAAACCAACTGTAACTAGGCAGATAACCAACCAACAATAGGATTCTGGTGAAACTGAAACCCTAGCATACAGTTTAAGAACGTGCGAACGTTCTGGCAAACTTATGGTCATGCCTCGTAACCAAAATTCATATCCTGAAAAGACACCTCCACATAGAAGATCCCAGAGCATACACACATTCTTAACATACTTAACGTTCTTATCATGCATACTTAGTTTTCTTACATACACATTTGTAACGCCCTGGTTGCCCCAGAACAGTTACGGTGAACAGTGGATCGGAAATTTGACTCGCTACCCGAGTCCTTTGGTAAAAAACGTGCTCTAAGTGTAATTAACTGGTGAAGGTATGAAAACCAATAAAAGGAAATGGAGATTTTCATTGCAAACTGCTATGTAGAGCTAAACAAAACATTTACAAGTTGTTCTCAGTACAAAATGGTCACTACTGTTTCAAATTTACAATCCCGCCGACCTAAGCGGCAAAAATAGGGTAAACCCCCTAGTTCCTCTGAGAACTCCTTGGCCGTGGTGGTCAAGCGGCCACATATGTACACATCACCACGTCAGCTCTCCACTCAAGGCTAGGTGAGCTTTTCTTTCCCTTTACCTACACCACATAGCACCCATGAGCCAAAGCCCAGCAAGAAAACATAACACTTTGCATAAACATTATCAAATGATTATCATTATAATCACACTGAGCATAAAGCTTTCAAACAAATGAGTGAACATCACATGAGGTCCTGATAAACCACACTGAGTGACTGACAAGCAAATCACTAAATCAAATGGAAGAGTGGCTGCTAGGTAAGCCACCAGCCTTCAACAGGTTCTGGTAAACCATACTGAGTGACTGTCAAGCATGTCACTGTTTCAAGTGGGAGAGTGGCTGCTAGATAAGCCACTAGCCTCCAAGTGCTTATTTCGTTCATCGACCCTCGGGGTCGGTCTGGCATTAATGCTCTTTGAGCCATTCAATGCTGATAGTTGATTAGATCCAATCTTTGTTGGCTTGTGTTAACACGCTAAGGCCGTCCTGACTAATGAGTTAGCTCAACGTGACCAGTGCCCAGTACCACTGCCGAACCTGACTAATAAGTCACAGCTTCACAGTTGATACTAGCACCTTTGCCAAATCTGATTAGTGAATCAGTACCGTGCACAAGTGAGCAACATATGCTAAACATTCTTTATTCAATCCAAGTCCATATTAACACAACCAACATGCCTTATGAATATCCATGCATGTCACACTTGGGGTGCAGTTTTCTTACCTCTGGTTCGAGCTAGAATGATTAAAAGAACGACCCCTGAGAACGATCAACCTTTAACTCCTTAGCGGTTACCTAATCATAACCAATTAGAAACCATTAATAAAACAAATCAATGAATGGTTTACAAACTAAACCACACTCCCGGGACCAATCCCCCATTCTCGGGACTCTCAAACTACTCAAAAGGAGCAAAGGAACCAACCCCCGAACCTTAAAAACCATCCTGAACCCTAAAATCAACACTTCCTGAAACTAGCCTAGCGCCTAGGCGCCACCCACCAGTGCTGGGGCGCTGTCCCAGAAACAGAGAGGGCTGCTCTCTGCCCTGAGTAGCGCTGGGGCACTAGGGCTGGCGCTGGGGCGCCGCTTCAGACCAACAGCTGCACTGAAACTCCATTCTTGCGATTCCTCTTGAAACCAACCTTCCAAACACATCCCAAACCTTACCAAAACATCCAATTCAACCCCTAAACCTCACCTACATCACCTCCTCACCAAAACCCAATCAACCATACACAAAAACTCCCCTTGATTCCAACTTTCCACATCAAAATCTAGAGATGAAAACTATAAAAGAAAAACAGAGTACACCTGAAATTCATGGACAATTCCTTACCTCCAACTGGTTTTGAATCCTCTTAAGATGATGAGCTAAGTCCACAACCTCCAAGCTTTGATTTCCTAGCTTGCAACCTCAACTTGGGACCAAAAACCTCAAAGAAAGATAGAGAGGAATGGATGTACAGGAAGGTGAAGAAGCTGCTCTGTTTTTGTTCTACAACTTTCTACAGCCACTTGAAACATATATAACCCAAGCAAAATGACCTTAATACCCCTAGGTCATTTAAAGCTTCTAATGTCTCCCCAAGGGTAAAATCGTCATCTTTCACCTATTTCGTTAATCATAATTAACGCCCTCCAATTCCCGTTATTCTCAAAATTCCCAAACACCAATAATTCATGTCTCGTTACCCTTTTTACTCCCGGCAACGTTCTAATCATTAAAACATCCTGAGACTCACCCCGAGCCTCGAACTTAATCTCGTTATGACTAAACCGCTACTTTAATTCTTAAAGATCGTCTCATGCCGAATAGCTCGAGCAAATCCACATTATAATGTGGCCTTAACAACATATCACCAACATGCATCCAAATAAACAATTTACCCTCAACGGGCCAAATTACCATCACACCCCTGTAATTAAAAATATGGACTCACATGCATGCATTTCACATCATATCATAATATAATCAACATATACATGCATCTTATCAATTAATAACACAATTAAGCAAGTATGGCCCTCCCGGCCTACTATTCACGCCGTTAAACACATCGGAGAATTCGGGGCATTACACATTAATCTTAACATACATACTTACTTACTCATTAACCTTAACATACATACTTACTTAGGGTTTCAGAGGACCAATCAAACATAACTTAACATATCTTACCATAGCGCCGACAGGTGTAAACTAGTTACACTTGTTACCCACACTCCTTGAAGAATTCGGCGTACTTTCTTAGCCATTGAAATTTTATTCTGGAATCAACTTACTTATGTGTCACGGAGTTTAACCAAAATCTTATGTCATGGGTGTTAAACTAGACTTATTACATATTGCGGTGGCCAACCGACCTTAGTTTCATAGTCACCGGTGGCGAACCGGTTTCTTACTTAGTTCTTGATGGCTAGCCGGAGTTCATATTCGTCATGGTAGCTAGCCGGACTGCTTACCCTCTAGGACCACGGTCTTGAGTAAACCTTCTAAGACTAATTCTAATTATTAGCTTATTTCTTAGTTATCTAAACTAGTCATGATCGTGTTGTAGCCAAACAAATCATAATTTTCTTACCTGGATTCCTTAGCGCTTGCTTGTGGAAATCCTCTATCCAGAAGCAAGCCTTCCCACTTAGATAACATTGTATTGAAACCACACAGTGACTTAGATTAATTATGGCAATTATCTAAGATTGTTCATTCTTAATTTGGGCATTGAAAGTCTAATACTCAATTCTTATCATGCATTAGCGTTTAGAATTTGTTATTCTTAAGCTTCGGGGAAAACTTTTCCATAACCAGTTTAAAGGTATGGTCCTTAGTTATCTTAGTCCCCAAGGCATACCCTTGAGTATTCGTCATCGTTAATGAGCCCATGTAGTCTTAAGTCTAGTAGTAATGAGGTCTACTACGTGTTCTTGCAAGTTTTGTAAAAACGCCATTAATTCTTCTTGTTAAGAAAATACCCTTTTTTTATCTCTTATTAGAAAATACCTTATAGGTACCTCTCTTAGGGAGAATTAGTTACAAATTCTTATTCTTTTTAAAATAAATACCCTTTTAAAAAGTGATAACCTTCTAGAAGGATTATTTGGTCTATTTTTAAGGAAATCCTACTTTAGTGTTTATTTTTCAAAAGTGAGCAATTGGACCCATTAATTATTTTTAAGAAAAAATTTCTTTAGTAAATTTAAGGAACATTCTCTAATAAAGTTAAAATGATTTAAGGTCCATTAGCAACAAAATTTGTGAATAAATAAGTTTTGTAGAAATTTGTTATAAAAACCTAATATTTTCTAAGTGTTGGAAAACTGTCAATTTTGTGACAAAGTCCCAACTTTGAAATGCCGCCATTTCTAACCGCACTTATTGTTTGGGCATAAAATTTTACAAGTTCAAACCTAGCTATAACAAAAACTATCTTAAAAATTTCAGCTCAACGGAGCTCTCTTTCATAGTGAAAGTCGTTCACAAAAATCCTTACTTAAACTGTCCAATTTTTGCAAAATTCCAGTTTTGAACCCCCAACTTTGAAAATCATAACTCCGAAACTACAAGGAATTTTTAGAAACGGTTTCCTGGACTTAATATTAAGTATGTCAAGAACATTCAGTAAAAATTTCAGCCAAAAGTAATAATTTTTTACCCATTCAACTAACTTGTCAAGGTTTTAAGGTCGGAAATGCCAAATCCTAATCTAGCTTGCACTGGATTCCCAAAAAGAACAAAACTTAAGTTATATAAAATATTTTTCAGTGGTTCAAGATGTTAAAATCATGTAATATTTCCAAATAATGCATTACAAAAACTTTCATTGAATAATTGGGTCGTTTAGGTATGATTTGGCCCTTTGGAAGCCACTGCAAAATTTTGGCAGCAAGTATGCATCAATAAATCCTATGGAACTTTGGATTCCAAGATACCAAACACCACATAAACCACATGCATGCATCATCAGCCAACTAAATAACCTTATCACAACCCAAATAACTAATTTAACTCACAAAACAAAAATCAAATTCAGATTTCCTAAAGCCATTAAAATATTATGGTAAGAATCAAGATATTTTCCTCTTTATGTTCAAGCCTTTGGGGTGGTTGAGCTCTTAGGGTTTTATACCACTTCTAAACACTTCACACATTTAAATACCTTCCCATAAACACTAAGAATCAAATTATTAGAACTAGAAAAATAAAAGGAGAGTGATGCTTAAAAAGAGTTTGCTCTATGGTTTACCTCTTTAAAAATTTTCATTCTAAGCTTGCATGCATGTAGATTATGGTGCTCAACTTGGAGATCCGACTAGTAAGGCTTCTCTTGAACCCTAGAATACAATAACAAGGCCATGCATGGCTTTTAGATCACATGCATGCACAAGGAACCCTAGGGTTTTGGGTTTGAATGAAAAGGAGAAGAATGCACCACAAGAGAGGATTTCACTTACCTTGAGCTTGGTCTTACTTAGGATTGACACCCTAGCTTCAAAGGAGTCCTTCCTTGAGAGGGAAATGGAGAGGGAGAGAGCCTTTGGTTTTTTTTCTCTTTTTAACAGTTAGAGAAATGAAAAGGGAAGGGGAAGGAGGGTGCCTCGATTTTGGGGGAAAATGGTAGAGAAAAATGTATTGAGAAAAAACAAAACAGTGATTAAACCCTTAGCTTGTGAATGGGTAAGATTCTTCCTATTCTCTTTGGGGTATGTGTCCTAGCTCTTGAGAGCCCTAGGACCTACCTTGCTGCCCACCCCTCCCTCTCTCTTCCCTTGGAAATTTTTTTTATGCCCTTGCTTATTTTACCTCATATTTAAGGGATCCAAGGGCCCTTTGGGAATTTCGTGCTCTAAATTTCCCTTAACTTTTAACCTATAGATTTTAAATATCTCCAAGCTTAATTAATTAAATTGAATGTGACCCAAAAATAAAATTTTCACATATCACATTTGGTATTTATAACACATTGACCAAAATGTCCTTAGAGGCCTGAGCAAGAAATTCTCTTTCTTAAGCCCGGTTGATTGGAATTTAAACCTCTATCAATTTTTCTTAAACTTATTGGCTCGACAATAAAGTCTCAGTTGCCATACAAAATTAATATTTTTATGCCATATTATTTCCTATTTTATTTAATTCGAGATTTTTCTCCCACTAGGGTTTATTCCTTGGTCCGAGACCAATCTTTCTTTGCATAAAGCTAGATCCTTTACCGAATCATTACAGCGGCTATAAAAATTCACAAATCATCACAAATTCATATAATATCATTTATCAAAATAATATTCCACACAATTCTTCATCGGCTACTAAAGGGTGTTCAAAACACGGGATGTTACACAACAAACCATAAAAATACCAATAACCTCATTCACATTCATATGAACCCTAGCATGTTCTTATTTCCCAAATAACATGACCAAGTTCATAGAAAAATCAAAAGAAACATAAGCAAAACTTCACATGCATTGTCTACACATCCATACAAGCCTAGTCCCAAACACACACACACACACACAACCACAGTGCCATACATGCCCATACATATATATATATCCATACATGCTTCCATTCATAAGAAAATAAATCACACACAACCTTAGCATGTTGCTATGATTTTGAACAAGATACAAGGGTATGGTAATCCAACCACCATCTAATGTGAGAAACAAAACCCATAACATCAATCAATTAGTAATCAATAACCATAACCTATAATCAACATTACAAAAATAACAAAAGGCTAGATTCACTTCCTCCTTGATAGAAATCAACCCCACTAAGTTGGTTCTCCCTTTTTGGTATACCTAGGGTTTTCGAAACCCCCAACAAAGAAAGAACAACACATCAACATGAAGACTTAGAAATCAAAAGATGAGGAGATGAACCAAAGAATCAATATACCAAAACTCAAACACATACCCTAGGATTTCAATATCATTTTCTTCTTCTTCTCCTCCTCCTTTCTCTTCTTTCCTTCTCTCTATCTCACTCGCTCTATCTCTTTCTTCTCTCCTCTATCTGATGACACCACAAAGCAAATGGAGCTAGTCTTTTTTTTTTCTTCCTTTTATCTAACCCTAGAGAAAAAAAACTAGCATAATGGGAATGGGAAAGTTTCCCAAACCATTTCTCCTAATTTAGGCCTAAAATCAATTTCAATAAAAGAATAATTAAAAGAAAAAAATGTCAACAATCCCCTTACCCAAAATAGCCATGGTCATCCAATTTTAATTTATTTTATTTTGAAAATTAAATAGGAATAAAATCCTTCCTTTTCCCACTCCATAGCCGACCACCACTCTCCCTTTTCCTTTCTTTTTATTTTCTTTTTAATTTCTTAAATAATTAAAATAAAAAGGAAATTATGTGTAGGAAAAAGCTATTGCATCCTCACCATGCAACCATGCACATGCACACACACAATAGCTCATGTGCATCACTATTTACCATGCACCTTGGTGCATTCAATCAAAACTCATTTACTTACAAATCAAAATAATTAAAAATAAACAACTAACAAATAAATTCACATATTTCCTACTAAACAATTCAAATAATTAAAAACAAATTTCTAACACTTAACAATTAATAATAAAACAAAGCACAAAATTTATTAAACTAAAAATAAAAAATAAAAAAATTTGGTGCGCTACAATATACCCTCCTTAAAAAGAATTTCGTCGCAAAATTCTTTCTTACAAAATAACTCAGGGTATCTTTCTCTCATGTCTTCCTCTAGCTCCCATGTTGCTTCTATTTCCATGCTATTCTTCCACAGGAACTTAACTAAAGGAATCCTTTTGGATCTCAATTCCTTGATTCCCCTTTCGATAACATGCTCTAACTATTCATCATAACTTAGGTCATGCTTCAATTGTATAGGCTCATAACTCATAACATGAGAGGGATCCAACACGTACTTACGCAACATTGAGATGTGAAAGACGTTATGTGTTTCGACTAGTGCAGGGGCAGTGCGAAACGGTATGCAACTTGCCCTACTCTATCCAAAATCTCAAATGGACCTATAATTTTCGGGCTCAACTTCCCTTTCTTCAAAAATGCATAACACCTTTCATCGGTGAGACTCTTAAGAACACAAACTCGCCCACTAAAAACTTGATGTCCCTTCTCTTAAGGTCTACGTAACTCTTTTGCCTACTTTGAGCGGTAAGATTCCTTTGGTGAATTTTCTCAATCGCCTGGCTGACTTCCATAACCACCTCGGGGCCTAATATTTGCTTCTCCCAAACCTCATCCCAGTGTAAGGGAGATCTACCACAAAATCCATTGCTATATCTTCTCATATTCATTCTAGAACATAAAGCGGTTGAAGTAGCTCTACTGGCCTTTGGTGCTTCGCTTTGACTTGCTGACATGTCAAACATCTTGCAACAAACTCAGCAATGTCCTTCTTCATTCTAGGCCACCAATACAGCGCCTTAAGGTCTTGGTACATCTTTGTCTACCCTGGATATAAGGAATAGGGTGTTGTGTGTGGCTCCTTCATAATAATTTCCTTGTTCTCATCATTGTTAAGCACACAGATCCTATCCTTATATCGCAGAAATCCACCGTTAGACATAGTGAATCCACCGCTACCACTTTTCTTTACCAAAGCCTCTTGCTTCATTAGGGCTTCATCAACTTTCCGCCCTTCTCTAATCTGTTCAAATAGGGAGGACTGTAGAGTGAGGTTTGCTAGGCCTCCCGTCATGAGCTCAATACCAGCATTTATAATCTTTTTCTGTAGAGGCATCTCTATTGGGCTCAAAGCTGTGACACTCCTGTCTCCTCTCCTAGTCAATGCATCGGCCACCACATTGGTTTTTCCCAGGTGGTATAGAATTTCACAATCATAGTCCTTCAATAACTCTAACCACCTCCGCTATCTCATATTCAGCTCTTTCTGAGTGAAGAAGTATTTCAGACTTTTGTGATCGGTGTAAATTTCATACTTATCCCCATAAAGGTAATGTCTCCATATTTTCAATGCCGAGTATATTTTTATTTTGAGACCAAATTTGGCAGCCATTTTTTACTTGGGAAGGAGATAGGAAGAAGAAAAAGGCAAAGAAAGAAGAAAGAGTCAATTGAGACATCAATTTGGCTTAAACTTCTCATCTTTATTTCTAATTTCTTTTAATCTTTTTAATTTCAGATTATGGATTGTTATTATTTGGGTGTTATTGAGATTATGATTATGAGCTAAACTCCAAATAGCTAGGATAATTTGAACCCTAATATGTGAGCATATTGACACTTTTATTTTGACGCTAATACAATATGAGGTTTATTTATTCAAATATTTATCTTGTTTAATATTTGCTATGTGTTGATCACCTTTAGTAAATAATAGAGTTAATTTTCAATTCTGAAAAGGTTGGAAGTAATTGACACACAATTTGAATGATGCATGCTTGGTTTCTTTGATTTCAATAGTGTAGTGATATAGACATATATTATTACCAGGCATAGTCTTAGAGAATTGATGCTTTAATTGTATTCATGAAATTAAACTAGAATAGACACATGTGATTTAATTAGAGGATTGAAACCATAGTGATTTTGACGGAAGCCTATGAAATTAATTGGGATTCTTGACTAATAAATGCTTTGTTGCTGCAGCATTGATCCAGCATTATTGTCAGTATTTTGCATATTAGGGGGATAATTGTTCTAGCTTAACATCTCATATTTGAAACTTCTTGCTATTATTTTTCCAGTTGTTTTTTTTTTATTTTTTTTCTGCATTTAATTAGTTTATCTTTGCCTAGTGTAGTTACCATCAATTTTATTTTCGAACTTTTGAATCATTTTGCAAGTGTTTATTTTCACATTGAAAAGCATAAAAATAGTCCTTGTGGAGATGATATCTGGTACTTGCTACTATATTGCTTGTTGTTGACAGTGTACACTTGCACTAAGCTTAAACTTACGCAACAACTACTAACTCAAGATCATGGGTGGGATACCGTTGTTCATAGTCCTTGAGCTGCCTTGAAACATAGGCTACCACCTTCCCATTCTGCATCAACACACAACCTAAACCGTTCTTTGATGCGTCGCAATACACCACGAACTTCCTGCCCTTTGTGGGAACACAAAGGATAGGTGCAGAGATCAACTTATCCTTCATAGTGTGAAAGTTTTCTTCACATTTGATAGTCCATGGGAACTTCTGGTGTTTGCGAGTCAAGTTGGTCAAGGGTGTGGCAATATTTGAAAAACCATCAACAAATTTATGATAGTACCCCGCTAACCCTAAGAAGCTTCAAACGTCTGAGGCATTCTTTTTTTGGGGCCAGTCTCTAATGGCCTCGATCTTTGCTGGATCCATTGTTATTCCATTCTTGGAAACTATATGCCCTAGGAAAGCCACTTGTTCCAATAAAAACTCATACTTAGAGAACTTATCATATGGTTGATGCTCTCATAGTCTATTTAGCGTCAACCTCAAGTGCTCCTCGTGCTCTTCCTTAGTCTTTGAGTAGATAAGGATGCCATCTATAAACACTAGTACAAATTTATCCAAGTAGTCCTTAAATACTATGTTCATCATGTCCATGAATACCGCTGGGGAATTAGTGAGTCCAAAAGACATCACGAGGAACACATAATTTCTGTAGCGAGTTGTGAAAGTCGTTTTAGGAATGTCCCCCTTTTTCACTTTCAACTGATGGTACCTAGATCGCAGATCAATCTTTGAGAACAATGCTGCCCCTTGCAGTTGATCAAAAAGGTCATTCATCCTAGGCAAAAGATATTTGTTCTTAATGGTGACCTTATTGAGTTCTTTGTAATCGATGCCCATTCTCATGCTTCCATCCTTCTTTTTCACAAATAGGATTGGTGCCCCCCATGGCGAATGACTAGGTCTTATGAACCCCTTATCCAACAATTCTTGTAGCTAGGTCTTGAGTTCCTTCAACTCTATAGGTGTCATCTGGTAGGGTGCTTTAGATATTGGTGTTGTTTCAAGTGCAAGTTCGATCATGAATTCGATTTTCCTGTCCGGGGGTAAACTTGGTAAATCATTGGGAAACACTTCTGGAAAGTCACAAACGATGTGGACATTTTCTAATTTCAACTCTATCTCCTTAGATTTATCCACCACACTGGCAAAATATGCCGAACACCCATGTTGCATCATATTCCAAGCTTCTAGTGCTGATATAGTGGGTGTACGAAAACCTACAATTTCTCCCTTAAAATAAAAGAGTTCTCCTTCCTCTGGTTTGAACTCTATGGTCTTTTGTCGACAGTCTATCGTCGCTCCATATTTGGATAACCAATCCATGGCAAGTATGGCATCATAGTCTGATATGTCTAACTCTATGAGGTCTGCCAGGCATTCTCTGCCCTCTACTACAATAGAAGTTGACTGTAACCACCTAGTTGATGACATAATGTCTCCTGAGGGTAACATTGTACTAAAACTATGCTCAAATAGTTTACAAGGCATACCCAGTTTATCAATCACATTCATAGCAACATAAGAGTGAGTTGATCTGAAATCAATAAGGACTCTACATATCATACCAGAAATAGGGAGCTGACTTGTGACCACGGTGTTACTATTGGTTGCTTCCTTTTGGGTCAATGCAAAAACCCTCGCTAGCACTAGTTTGCTATTAACGTCCTCCCCCACTTTCCACTGTGGGCAATCCTTCTTCAGATGGCCTGCCTGACCGCACTTGTAACATTTGTTGGTGCCGGCCTAGCATTCTCCCAAGTGTCATCGCGAGCATTTAATGTAGTTGGGCTGCTCAACTTTGTTGTTTTGGTGATTTCTGTTGTTACGATCATTGTTGTGACTGTTACGGTTGTTGTGATTATTGCTCTTTGTTGTCGAGGTCTAGGCCTCTTGTCATTGCCACTGCTCTGCCCTTCATGGGCCTTCCTCTTATTGCCCTCATGGAAGCCCTTTTTTCTGTTGGCCTCCCTTTTTGTAGCACTGTCCTTCCATATACGGTCCTCCAAGTATTCCGCTTCAAGTGCCTTATCCAACACCTCAGCATAACTAGCCACCTCAGCACAGGTCATCTTGCCATCTCTAGCAATCATTGGCTTAAGTCCCCTTATAAACCTTTGGACCTGCATGGCTTCGGTTGGTACTGTCTCAGGTGCAAACCTAGCCAACCTATCAAACTTTTGTGCATAGTTGGTAACATAAAGATTCTATTGAACCAAAGTCACAAACTCATCCACCCTAGTCGCCAATACAGCTGCACTATAGTACTTCTTGCCAAATGCCTGAAAAAAGTCTGCCCAGGTCATAGTATTTAAGTCACGAGTCTGCTTCACTAAATCCCATCATATTCTTGCGTCTAGGTTGAGTGGGTGAGCTGCACATGAAACCCTCTGATGGTCGTTCAACTCCATGTGATCAAAGATGGCTTCTAATGACTTCAACCAGTCTTCTGCCACCATAGGGTAACCTTTCCCTTCAAAACTAGGCGGGGCTTGCTTTCTGAAATGCTCATATACTGGCTCAAACCCATAATCCATAGACAGTGGTGTAGATGGTGGTACTAGAGGCTCAGGCTGTGCCACCGGTACCTGGGGTTCTTGGGATACTTGCCTAGCTTGAGCCAACTCATCCCTCTGTCTCATATGCTCTATCAACCTCGCTACTTCTGCAGCCAAATCCACGGTCGCTGCAGTTGGGGCTGCTAGTTGGGCTGGTTGCATCCTCAAATCAGTAATTTCCGCAGCGATAGGACTTGCAGAGGCACCTCTTCCTCAGCCTCTCCATCTTCCCCTGCCTCCTCTTGCTCCTCTTCTTCTCGTTGACATTATGAAATTCTAAGGAACCAAAAGAAAGTCATCAGAGAGGATAAATTACATAATGGTTTGGTTACTTATAGTAATTCACGAAAGTTGTCATACATTCCCATATCCACACCATTTATAGTTTGCAAAAGAGAAAATATTAAACCATAATATCCAAAGTTTGTTCAAAATTATCCCAAAAATTCAAACATCCAACAAAGTTTTTAAATAACCATAAGAAAATCCATAAGTTCTTAAGGGTTTTTAAAGAAGTCCCATTTTATTCATTAACATTTATTGAAAGAAAATTCGAGATGGACTCTAGTCCTCAATTGTGGACTCATCCCCTGAGCTGTAGTCGAAGACGTCTTCCGGAATGTGGAAGTAATCAGGAGCGCTAACCAATGTCCTCATCATGGTGCTCACTTTTGGTATGGTGTGTATTACTTCTTGACGCGCCATCTCCCCTTCCAAATCATGCACCATCTCAAATTGTTCTTCCATCTCTCTATTGTCCTTCTTCGCCATGACTGGCTCCAAATGACTAAAATCATAATTGTCTACAAGGTCGTAAATTGTGTATTCGAACATGCTGAAGTCCAAATCATCCTAGAAGACATCATGTCGTGCCATGGTCAACTGGAGGAGAGCCTCAGGATATATAGACAGTGATTCCCTTAACACCCAATATTGCTCAATGGGCCACAACAATGCCCCTCTTTT
The DNA here is from genome assembly GCF_963169125.1 of Humulus lupulus. Lineage (NCBI taxonomy): Eukaryota > Viridiplantae > Streptophyta > Magnoliopsida > Rosales > Cannabaceae > Humulus > Humulus lupulus. The sequence continues at coordinate 100,291,255 of NC_084800.1, forward strand.
GTTAATCAATCATTAGACACGATCACAAACTACCGTTTTCGTTTTCACACTACAACAATTTTGACATTCAATGACTCCCTACAATGTCTTACACCAATGGTGTAAGACATTAAAAATTAGAAGGGATTTGAAATGTCTTATGTTGGGAGACATTAATTTTTTTTATTAATTACTAAAATTTTAAGACATTAAAAGTGCAGGAAGACGTTGAAAATTTGGGGTCCAAACACGTGTCCGGGGGCACATCCAAAGTCTCTCATTGGGAGACGTGGGACACGTGGCACGTCTCCTAGTGTGAGACGTTGGAAGTCATGGGACACGTGGCATGTCTCCCAGTGTGAGACGTGGCACGTCTTCCACGTGTCCCACGTCTCCCAATGCGAGACGTTGGGACTTTCAAGGTCTCCTAGCGGGAGAGGTTGAAAGTCCACGTTTTTGGACACCTTTCAACCTCTCCCACTGGGAGACGTGGGATGTCTCTCACCTCTCCCATTGGGAGACGTGAGATGTGCACTTACAATATCTCCACCTACGATGTCTCCTCCCGTGGGAGACATTGTAGACTTTTAATGTCTCCCAAATAAAGTCATAAAATCCTTATATTGTTGTAGTATCAGTACGGGGATCCTCCAATCGTCGTGATCCTCATCAAGTTGAACCTTAGGTATCGCGCGAATCTCTTTGAGTAATTGTTTCTTAGTGGTTCGAATAATAGTAGGCATCTTTCTAAACTGCAATTACAAAATTTAAAAGCAGGAAAAATATAGATAAAATTTAAAGCAAGTACTTATGACGCGGTGAGGTGAGATTTTCTCGTCTTTAGCATGTATGGAGAGGGTCCTTGGAAACATGAACAACCTGGCTCTGATACCATTTGTAAAGCGCTCTAATATATTACTTTGTAAAAACGTCACTTATCTCATAAATAATAGAAAAATACCACTTGAAAGATAAACTCAGTGAGGCCTTGATAAAACATGCAATAGTTAAAATAAAAATAAAGTATTCATATGCAATGTCTAAAAGAAAATATAAGTTTAAGTCCCACTAGCATATTTGAAAATAAAATCTATAACATAATTTCTTTAAATCTCGGCGCTCATATTGATCATTTATTCGTTCATAAGAAACCCCCACGCCATACACACTCAAACGTCAGAACTCCCCACATCACACCGCGTGCTAGAGAGAAACCCTATTGATTACCTGGAAGGGGGAAAGTAAGGGGTGAGCTAAAAGCACAGTAAGGAAGTACAACAAAATCAAAGAAAAGACAAGAAATACATGTATCATATAACGGGACAATTCATAACATCATCATACTCATATTTCATAATCATAAATGAGATCATAATCATATATCACATTCATACAACATAAGCATACTCTTTGTGATCATGGCACCTCTGTTGTCCATGTCACATCTTGAGGTAACCAGTATAACTGAGCTGGTAAAACCTCCTCTATGAGGTAAACAGGATCTCAGGTCCTTGAACGCGTCTGCCCTTTGAGTTACGTCATATCCTTAGTAACTCCTTTGTTGTGTTGCTCTCAGCACGCTAGCAACATTTTCTTTTCATTCATCATACAAGCACATGTAATACAATTCACATCAAAACATAGAGATTACATGCTTCATAACACTTGTCTTATCATGACATATCAAAACATAGCACTTTCATTTCCATAGTACTTTACTTCTTAGAACATACAAGTCTTACCATGTCATAGCATAAAACATAGAAAAATCTATCTAACTTCCTTACCTCAAATTTGAGCAAAGCAAAAATGAGAATATGTCACAACGAGCCTATAATCATAACCAAACATTTGTCTCTTAGAATCACGTAACACTACTCATGCCCAACATACATATTCCACGTGTGCATGGGCCATGCACACGTGGTACAAGTTGCACTACAATTGCAAACATACAATATTTCCACATAAAATCATAAAAGAATAATGCTAATTCTACCTATTAATCATTCATGGTTACAAAGTAAATGTCATGTATTTGAACAATAAGTATATATTTGAACGTAAAAATGCATTTGCATGCAACATGCATACGTGAGAGCGTTCTTAAAATTTAACGTTTTAAAACAACAATTCCTACATGCTTATTTCTTGCCTCTTCAAACATAATTCAGCAACATACTTTATTTACCATTAATTGTTTATCTAAATCTTAATTCAACATATTTACTTTATAAAATAATCCATTAAGCCTTTTCTAATTCTCATAAAAATAATAATTCCATTTATTATTAAAAAAAACATAAAAAATGTGAAAAAATTGTAGCTATTTAGAATAACTAAATAAGTTTCTTGTTTCCTTTTAGAAAATAATTTTACTAATCTCTAAAAAATTGTATGTTTATAAATGTGAAAATTCATAAATAAAATGTGGACAAATTACATTTTCATATATATCATTAAGACTTAAATTATCAGGGTGTAGAACTTATTCATCTTAAATAAAAAATAATAATTTTTCTTCTGAATAACCCAAAGTTTCAGCAACTAATAATTTGTTTAAAATCACAAACGAATTTAATCCATAATCCTTTCACATTTTAAATAAAAAGAATGCACATAAATAATAGTGTTGAAAAATATATATTTACGTTTTGAGAATATCACATCCATCATATACATAGCTTAGGGTTTAATTTATTTGATGCACTAGTTTTACTTATCTCATTTAAAAGACTTTTTTTACTATTAACCAACAATTTCAGCAACTATTTATTTAATTAAAATCACAAACTTCGATTAAAACTATAGTTTCTTTCATAAAATATACAAAAAAATCTACATGTATTAATTTTGTAAAAACACCGTTAACATAAGAAATAATATGCCCTTTTATTTACTTAAAATCATATACCACTTTGAGGAACTATATGTGCATTTCAAAACATTAATTTACCATTATCATCACAAAATATATATAAAAAAAAACAGCAAGCATAATTAAAAGAAAACTACTTTTAATCATGTTTAAACAATGCTTAGACCAAATCTTCATATACCAACTAGATCATTATTTGTAAGGGACTTAATAACAATTCTCAATCTTAAAAAAATAACCTAACATGTTTCTAATGATTATATGTGACATCAAATAAAAAAAATCAACATGCTATGATAATCTCCCTAGGCCGAAACTCACATGAACAACAAACCATAAAAATACCAATAACCTTATTCACATGAACCCCAACATGTTTCTATTTCCCAAATAACATGACAAGGTTCATAGAAAAATCAAAAGAAACATAAGCAAAACTTCACATGCCTTGTCTACACATCCATAAAATCCTAGTCCCAAACACACACACAACCATAGTGCCATATACACCCATACATATATATATATATCCATACATGCTTCCATTCATAAGAAAATAAATCACACACAACCCTAGCATGTTGCTATGAATTTGAACAAGATACAAGGGTATGGTAATCCAATCACCATCTAATGTGAGAAACAAAACCCAAAACATCAATCAATCAGTAATCAATAACCATAACCTAGAATCAACATTACAAAAATAACAAAAGGCTAGATTCACTTCCTCCTTGATAGAAATCAACCCCACTAAGTTGGTTCTCCCTTTTTGGTATACTTAGGGTTTTTGAAACCCCCAACAAAGAAAGAACAACACATCAACATGAAGACTTAGAAATCAAAAGATGAGGAGATGAACCAAAGAATCAAAATACCAAAACTCAAACACATACCCTAGGATTTCGATATCATTTTCTTCTTCTCCTCCTCCTCCTTTCTCTTCTTTCTTTCTTTCTTTCTCTCTATCTCACTCACTCTATCTCTCTCTTCTATCCTCTATCTGACGACATCACAAAGCAAATGGGGCTCTTCTTCTTTTTTTCTTCCTTTTATCTAACCCTAGAGAAAAACAACTAGCCTAATGGGAATGGGAAAGTTTCCCAAACCATTTCTCCTAATTTAGGCCTAAAATCAATTTCAATAAAAGAATAATTAAAAGAAAAAAAATGTCAACAATCCTCTTGCCCAAAATAGACATGGTCATCCAATTTTAATTTATTTGAATTTGAAAATTAAATGGGAAGGGAAATTTTAGGTTATATGCATCATAACAGAGGAAATTTTTTTAATATGTCAACTTAAACACTCCTCCCATTAATATGCACCCATGATTAATTTTTGTGTTCTACATAAAAAAGTTTAAGGCTTTAAATATGCTAAACGTGTAGATCTCAAAAAAAAAATACTAAGATTAAAAAAATCAACTAAAATGAACATTTAAGCAAAAAGCTATGGCTCACCAAAATTTTCATCAAATTTCAGCGCAGAGCATTGATGTACAATCAATTTTGCATCATTTTGGCCAAAATTCCAGTTTTCATGATTGCATCGCAAGAGCATTGAAAAGGCATCGAGACAACATCAATTTTGCATTGAAAAATCATCATTTTGGCAAAACTGTGCAAATCGATGCTTCTTCGATGCAATTGCAATGCATCCAGAAAAATTGATTTTTTGGCCAAAACTGTGCAAATTCGATGGAAAATCGATGCAATCTTGAAAACTATGTTTTTTTGTTGCCAAAACGATACTTTTTCGATGAAAAAACCAATGCAAAATCGATGTTTTTTCGATGCTCTTGCGATGCAATCATGAAAACTTGATTTTTGGCCAAAATGATGCAAAATCAATGGTACATCGATGCTCTGCGTTGAATTTTAATGAAAATTTTGGTGAGCCATAACTTTCTGTTTAAATGTTCGTTTAAGTTGATTTTTTTTAAATCTTAGTATTTTTTTCAAGATGTACACGTTTAGCATATTTAAAGCCTTAAATTTTTGATGTTGAACACAAAAATTAATCATGGGTGCACATTAATGTGAGAGAGTGTGGGAAGTTTAATGAAAGGGGTATTATAGTCAAAATTATACAAAATGGCATATATTTGGGATGCCTATTAAATTTGTCATATAGATGAAATAAAGTATATTATTAAGCATATAACCTGAAATTTCCCAATGAGAATAAAATCCTTCCTTTTCCCACTCCATAGCTTACCACCACTCTCCCTTTTCCTTTCTTTTTTATTTTCTTTTTAATTTCTTAAATAATTAAACTTTCTTAACTTTCTTATAAATCTCATAACTCTAGATCCACCTGTAGTAAAATCAACATAACTGGAGCTGTAGGAGTCTAATTTAGACAATATTTATACCGTTCGAAATATAATTCAAATATATACAACTTTGTAGAAATACTAGTTCTCTAAAATCATAATATGACTAGGTCAAAACCGGGTTCGAAGTTATAACACCCTAAAGTTACGAAAATTCCATTAAATTATCTAATTCATATTAAAAAAACAACCTAATCCACAATTATCTTAACTAACCATAAAATAACATCCTAATCTACAACCAACCATAATTAATAATCATAGAGATAAAATAACAACTCAATCCACAAATATTTGAACCAACCATATCTAATAACCACAAAGATAAAATAATAAGCCCAAAATCTTATTGGGCTCTATGTAAACTCGTTCCATAACAATTTTTAATGATACTAAAATTAATTTATTGTTATGCAATCACCCATTTTTCCACTAACAAGGCTACTAATATCATAAAAATTAAAACATAATAGTAGCTAAAACAAAACTCGGGTTTTACACAGTTTATAGTGGAAGTAGATCATCCTTGACACTGAATACGTTTTTGTCAAACCACTACAAAATTGACAAGCAAATATAGATTAGATGATTAAGTACTATATATAGTTTTTCTTAAACAAAAAAAGTATAAAGTATAACATACTTTCTTCTTGATAACTTCTACTGGATTTGGTGCATTTAAAATATCATAAGTGTATCTTAATACATAAAAACCACATTCATGACTTTTTTTTTCTTATAACGATGATCTAGGGGCAAGTATTGTCTATGACCCATATAACACATTTTGTGCCCATTCGGAAGATGACGAGCCCATGTGTTAGTGCAACACATTGGACCATTGTTGCCATAAAGGTAATGCCTCCATACCTTCAATGCAAAGACCATTGCTGCCAACTCCAGATCATGAGTAGGATATCTCTGTTCATACTCTTTCAACTGACGGGATGCATAGGCAATCACCTTCCCCGTCTGCAGAAGAACACAACCCAAACCTTGTCTTAAGGCATCACAGTACACCACAAACCTCTTCTGATTGGTCAGAAGACTCAGAACTGGAGTTGTAATCAATCGTCGCTTCAGATCCTAGAAGTTGTTCTCATACTTATCTGACCACACAAACTTCTAATTCTTGTGTGTCAGTTCCACCAATGAGGTAGCAAGCCTTGAGAACCCTTCCACAAAATGCCTGTAATAACCTGTCAATCCAAGGAAACTCCTAATCTCTAAAATGTTCCTTGGCCTTAGCCAATCTCTGACTACCTCAATCTTGGTGGGGTCCACCTTGATCCCATCCCTGCTAACAATGTGACCAAGAAAAGTCACTTGCAGTAACAAAAACTCACGTTTCTTGAACTTCGCAAATAGTCTGTGTTCCCTTAGCCTCTGTAGAACCAACCTGAGATGTTGCTTATGTTCTGCCTCTGACTGAGAATAAACTAGAATATCATCAATGAAGACGAACACAAACCCATCTAGATAATAGTTGAACACCCTGTTCATGAGATCCATAAAAGCAGCTAGGGCATTAGTCAAACCAAAATACATGACTAAGAACTCATAATGCCCATACTTAGTATGCAAGACAATCTTCAGTATATTTCCCTCCTTGATCCTCAACTAGTGATAACCAGATTGAAGATCTATCTTTGAGAATACTGTTTTACCTTGCAACTAATCAAACAGGTCATCTATCATTGGTAGAGGATACTTGTTCTTAATGGTTAACTTGTTCAGTTTCCTGTAGCCAATGCACATCCTCAGAGAACCATCCTTTTTTTTTACAAACAGGACTGGTGCACCCCATGGTGGGAAACTGGGTCTAATAAAACCCAAGTCTAACAACTCCTGCAACTGTATTTTTAGTTCTTTCAACTCTGCTGGGGCCATTCTATACAGTGCCCTAGACACTGGTTTTGTCCCAGGTGCTAGTTCAATAAAAAACTCTATCTCTCTGTGTGGCGGCAACCCTGGTAAATCCTCTGGAACCACATCCAAAAACTCACAGACTAATCTAGTCTCCTCTGGTCCCACTGGCACAACCTGAGTGGTATCTACCACACTAGCTAGGAATCCTATGCAACCACCTTGCAAAAGATCTCTAGTCCTCAATACATATATCATAGGTACATGGGGTCCATGCATAGTGCCAACAAATACAAAAGGGTCCTCACCCTCAGGCTCAAAGGTTGCCATTTTCTTCTTGCAGTCAATGGTTGCCCCATACTTCACTAACCCATCCATACCCAAAATCATGTCAAAGTCGATCTTAACCAACTCTATCAAGTCAACTGAAAACTCTCTGCCCTCCACTCTCACTGGCAATGATCTGACCCATCCCCTAGAAACTACTAACTTTCCAGTGGGCAATAAAGTTCTGAACCCCACAACATAATAATCACATGGCCTACAAAATCTATCAATAATCCTACTAGAAACAAAAGAGTGTGTAGCACCAGAATCAATCGAAATAGTATAAGAGGTTCCAACACTAGAAAGATGACATGTCACTACTGAGGGACAAGCCTCAGCTTCTGCCTGTGTTAGTGCAAACACTTGAGCTGGGGTCGAGCTGTTCGCCTTCCTTAGTTCTTCCTTTCTTGCTTTCGGGCAATCTTTCTTTAAGTTCCCCACTATTCCGCAAAAAAAAAAAACCAGGCCTTTGCCTGACACTCTCTCACATGGCGCCTCCAACATCTGGTGCACTCTGAAAAGGTCCTCCAGCCCTTGCGGCCTATTTGAATACCATGTGATCTACTGTCAGGGCCTGAAGCTGAAAAGGCATCTGGAGCCTTCCTTTTCTGATCACTGGGGACTCCGCTCTTACCTAAACCCATAAATGGAGGTCTCGTCCTCCTAATGTCTCTTCTGGCAGCGTTCTCGCACTAGATCTTGTTCTTTGCGCCCTTAGCAATAAGGGCCTTCTCTACCACATGTGCATAAGTCGTCACCCTTAGCATGGTGGTAATGCGAACATCCCAGGCTATCATAGGCTGTAGCCCCTGAAGGAATCTTTCCTTCCTTGTCCCATCAGTGTGTACCAAGTATGCAGCAAACTTGACTAATCTATCAAACCTCAGTGCATACTTTGTCACTGACATATTCCCTTGAAGTAGTTTACTGAACTCTTCAGTTTTTGCAGCTCTGACGGCATCATTGTAATACTTCTTATTGAACAGAGTATAAACTCTTCCCAATCAAAGGTCTTGATTATCCTAGTCTGGGATATCACCGCCCACCAGATTCGGGCATCCTCCCGAAACATGTATGTGGCACAGGCCACCCTCTTATTACCAACCACCCTCATAAAATCCAAGATGGTGGTAACCATACTCATCCACTGATCAGCCTTAGCCGGACTTGCACTGCCCTCAAAGACTAGAGGGTGTTGTTTCCTGAACTTTTCATAAAAAGGTTCCCATCTGTTCCCAACCTTTGGCGGCTATTCTACTGTTGGCACCATCATAGGTGGTACCTCTGGAAAAATGTTCCATGCAGGAACTTGTTGTTGTATCAGGAGGCAGATTGCTTCTTCCTGCCTCAGTAATCTGGCTTGCATATCAGGAAGCACTTGCTACCAGTTCTCAAGAGCTGGCGGAGGGGTCTGACCCTGATTATCATTCTAACCCTATCTATCATTCTGGCCCTGATCTTCCTGGTCAGCTGATGACTCTATCTGCCTTGGAAGCATACTTCCAAGCTTATACCTTGCTACAATAATCAATTCAGCAAGTTAGGTAGTAATTGTTAGGAAAAACTTATACATGATCTTTATTTATTTTCATGTAGATCTAATATTAAACAAATTAATATGAGATAACCTATAACATGTTTCTAAAATTGAATTCAAAGAGAAATAAAGACAAGAATACTTACAATATACGCAGCGGAATGAAAGAGTCCTTCCTTCAGTTTTTCTAACTCTTGTATCTTCTCTGTCGCAGAGTATTATCAAGAAACTGAATCGATCTTCTATTTTCTTCACAGTCTTCCAATGTATCCGTAGAATCACCTAGACTTGTGTGGGTAATTCTCAACACATGAGATAGATATAGAGAGGAGAAGAGAAAATAACAAAGAGGCTTAGAAAAGGACTTGTGTTTAGAGAGAATCTAAAATTATTAGAAAATCTGACTTGTGACTTATCAAACTTATGTTTTGACTTATCTCTAAGCACTCCTTTTATAGAATCAATTAGGCCATTTAATTTAATTAAAAAATCAATAAAATAATAGCCATTTTAAAGCCCTAGATCGAAATTATCATGGGCTTTAGGCCCGTGAAATTTCCTATTTGATTATAAGCCCATTGGACTTAAAATCAAGGCATGTATTATTTTCTATTGATTTAATTATTTAAATCCTTTATCAAAATAATTATTTATAATTTTAACCTTGATTTAAACTTATTTATTAATTTAGATAATAATTTCTCTTTTCTTCTCTAAATTACATAACTCTCTGAAACTATCCGAAATTGACCTGGTCAATTTTGATAATTCTAATTGATGATTAAATCAATTAATTGAGACTATCTAGATGATTTTATCCAAGGTACAATGGGGACCATGGGCCTATGAAATCAAGCTCCAATAAGTTACCATAAATCTAACAAATAAATTTATTAACTTATTAATTCCTCGTGACTCCACTATAGACTCGGAATTGCACTCTTGAATTCATAGAACGCTCTATAACAAATATAGATATGCTATTAATTATCAATTGTTACAACCATAATTGTCACTCAATCCTCTATAGATGGTCTACAATGAGATAGGACTAAAATACCATTTTACCCCTCATTGTATTTTATCCTTAAAACACTTAGTTCCTTGTAAATGATGTTTCAGTAAACTAATTTAATTACTGAAATGAGATCTCTATCATTTAACACCTTGAACCAAACTAAAAGGAAACCATCATTTCACTTCTTCATTAGAAGCTATAGATGTTAATATCTATGATTAACACTCCCAGTCAATTATACTACCGAGTTCCCAAGATGTAAGTATGGGCTAGTCTATAGGGTACGCTGGTAACGAACAAGTCAAAGAACTCAAATAATATAATCAGTTAGAATACTAACCACTCAGAATTGAGATTGAATTGACCTATGGTTAACTATATGATATGACTAGAATAGATAATAACGGTATGTTTACTTATCTTATCAACTGTCAATATCGGTCCAGTCCGATGTAACAAATACATCCAATCTTATCTACTTTGCTAATGTTCTGGAAAGAACATAATACTGTAATGTGTAAGTAGATCATATCGTAGATTGGCAAGTCAGTGTAAATCATGTGCACTGACTAGTCTTAGGACTAACTTATTTTGAACATATAATCATATTTACATTCCACTGTGATTACGTCACTATAAATAAGATTAGTTATATGCTCGGGATTCAATAGAAGTTTATATTATTTAAATAATCATGAAAATAAAACATGTGAGCAAAGTGATTGACCAAGTTAAAAAATGATTTCTATTCTTTTATTGATAATAAAATGAGATTACAAAGAATTTGGGTTTTAATTAGGGCATAAAATCCCAACAGTAATAACTAAACCTCTTGCCACCTCATGGTCCAAGACTAAACAAACAATCATTTGCATTCAACATTCATGCCAATAAGCATGTCGACTCATATTCATATCCAAACATGGTGCCAATAAGCACTTTCTGACATTTATAACAAATAGTGATGCTAATAAGCATTTCTTTAACATTTAACAATGCTTAGAAGCATTTACTAGCATTTATATACATATAACAGTGCTAATAAGCGCTTCCTGACTTACAGGTCCATACAACAGTGCTAATAAGCACTTCCTTTGCATTCACAAGCAATATCAGTGCTAATAAGCACATCCTTATCATTCATGCAACAGTCAAGAGCCAGGATCTATCAGAATATCTCATGCTACCTAATAAGGTAGGCAGATAAGGCATTTATATCCTATTTGAGCAGTGAAACACATAACTACATAAATAGTTACCAAACCCTGAGTCGAGCTTGTCTTTAGTGGCAAGTGTACATGCCCAGCCTGTCTTCAAGAACCCTTAACCTTGGCACGCTCTAATACCAAGTTGTAATGCCCTGGATGGCCGAGACCATTACACTGTGTATTTTAAATAGTACTAGGCTCGCTAATCGAGTCATTTGACCATAAACGTGCAACTAAATGTGATTAACAGTTTATGGTTAAAAGATTTGGTCAAAAGGATTAGTTATTTCATTAAAACATTAAGTTGTACATGTGATCTCATAATAAATGTTTACAAAGTTGTTTACAGTTCCAAATGGGTAATTACAACTCAAAAGTTACAGCCTGCCGATCTAAGCAGCAAAAAAAGGGTTTGACTCTGGTTCCTCTGAGAAACCCCGGCCGTGGTGGTCGAGCAGCCGCATATGTACATGCCACCACCAAAGTTCTCCAACTCATGGCTGGTCCAACTTCCCTTTTCCCTTACCTGCACCACATAGCACCCATGAGCCAAGGCTCAGCAAGAAAACTTAAACATGCTCATAAGCAGTTAATAGCACATTACCAAATCATAATAAGCATGCCTAGCAATAATAACCCTACTCATGCATGCATACCATTCATGTAAATGACTACATCGTCATATGGGGACCAATTGCCCGAATTAACTGACTAATAAGTCAGACTGGGGCCCAGTGCCCTAGGATATGGGACTAATAAGTCACCCTGGGGCCCGTTGCCCTATCCTCTGTATAACCAGCCTTGGAGTTGGCCCAACGTACTTGGTGCTTTAGTTTTCCATGACCATTGGGTCAGAGAAGCATATGATGCGCTCCTAATTAGGCCTAACCATAACAACCAGCGTTCATCGCACTATTGTTGCCCATGACTTATAAATCCTTTCCGACCAGTGCTCAACACTATTGCCATCCTTGACTAATAAATCAGGCCTTTCTCAATCAGATAATTCAAACAAACATTCATTATATAACAAATATTCAGATACAAAGTATTCAGCATGCTTAATCAAACAATCACATACATAATCATAATCATGCACATTCACAAGGCCCAAGCCCTAATCCAATTCATATTTAACAATCAAGCAAAGCCATAATAACATACATCACATATTGGGTGCAGTTTTCTTACCTCAGGTCCGAGTGCAATGTATGTTAAGAACGACCCTCAAGCACGAACCTGGTTTCTGAGCCCCTAGAGGTAACCTAGTCACAACCAAATATAGAATCCCGTCAATAATGAGCGAATAAAGGCTTCCAGACGGAGTCTTAGCCTCTGAGACGTCGAATTCTACTAAACTGGGTAGTAGGATCGATCTCGAGCCATTAGGTTTGAGTTCCCGCACTCAAAACCTTCTCTGGCCAGAAACCTCTATTTCCGTAGCGATGCCCCTTAATTAGAGCCACGACTCTCCACAAAACAGAGAGCCCAACCCTTATTTACTCTAGACACGGGCCGCAGCGCAGCTCCTCAAGCGTCGCGACGCGATAACAGTTCAGAGAACCGTCCAGGCCCCTGGGTTCATGAGGGCTGCGATGCCCAAGAACAGGGTCATGACATGACCCCGCAAACCTAGCTTTCTTCTAATCAATTCCTCCCAAAACTCACCCAAAACCATACCAAACCCACAATTCAATCCCAAAACATCATCCATATATCCCAATTAATAAAACCCAACTTTCAAACAGATTAAAAGCTTATCAAACCATAAAATCCAATCAAGCTTAAGAACTTAAGGAAAACAAAACTCAGAAACTTAAAGCTTAAATTACCTCTGATTAAATTGTTTTCCAGCTAAATCTCCAGGTTATCAAGCTTCTAATCTTCCTTAGAATCGTTATGACTCTGACCTCGCTTGAGTCCGAGCTCTAATACTCGAGTTTCCTTCGAAAACGCTAACGAGCAGAGAAATGAGAGAACGAGAAAGATTTTTGCGTTGTTCGATTATGAAAGGTTACATAGAGTTCAAGTAACCTTAAGTAAATCCCGAGGCTCGGGGTACCGAAAAACATCCCCGAAGGTAAAATGGTCCAAATCCCCAAAACTCCCTCCTAATCTCACTAACTATGAATATATCCTCGAATATTTATTCTCATTACCCAATATCCTGGTAATGTATTAAATACCCAAAATAACCCTTGACTCACCCCGAGTCAGGTATTCAGTCCCGTTGTGAATTTCTAGCTAACTTGCTTCCTAGGATCACCTCGTGCTGAGTAACCCAAAAATATCCACATAATAATGTGGTCTCACACATATATCACATATACTCCAAATATACCCGTAACGGGCCAAATTACGAAAATTGGCCTTCAGATAAGAAACGGGCCCACATGCATATTTAATACACTTAAACATGCACATTTGGTCATATTATAATTTAACTCACATAAGCATATAATGACACACTTATATATATCACATAAACAATATTTCATAATTAAATCACATAATTTCCATAAGTTGCCATCCTGGCCCCCTAATCAAGGCCCTAAGCCTTATTAGGTAATTTGGAACGTTACACTAAGGGTGAGGATCCCTTTATATTTGTTGGCACTATACATGGACCTCGTGTACCCATGATATCAACATTGAGGGCTAGAGACCTACTATGAGGTGGTTGCATAGGATTCCTAGCCAGTGTGATGGATACCACCCAGGCCGTCCCAATGGGACCAATAGAGACTAGATTAGTCTATGAATTCCTAGATGTGTTTCCAGAGGAATTGTCAGGGTTGTTGCCACATGAAGAGATAGAATTTGTTATTGAAGTGGCACCAGGGACAGAATCAGTGTCTAGGGCACCATACAGAATGGCCCCAGCAGAGTTGAAAGAACTGAAGGTACAATTACAATAATTGTTAGACTTGGGTTTTATTAGACCCAGTTTCTCTTCATGGGGTGCGCCAATCCTGCTTGTGAAATGATGGTTCCCTGAGGATGTGCATTGACTACAGGAAACTGAATAAGTTAACCATTAAGAACAAGTATCCTCTACCAAGGATAGATGACCTATTTGATCAGTTGCAGGGTAAATGGGTATTCTCAAAGATAAATATTTGAACTGGTTATCACCAGTTGAGGATCAAGAAGGAAGATATATCGAAGACAACTTTTCACACTAGATATAGGCATTATGAGTTCCTCATCATGTTATTTGGTTTGACTAATGCCCCATCAACTTTTATGAATCTAATGAACATGGTGTTCAAGGATTATCTAGATTGGTTTGTGATTGTCTTCATTGACGATATTCTAGTTTATTCGTAGTCAGAGGAAGAGCACGAACATCATCTCAGGTTGTTCTTACAGAGGCTAAGAGAGCATAGGCTGTTTGCGAAGTTCAGGAAGTGTGAATTCTGGTTACCACAGGTGGCCTTCCTTGGTCACATTGTTAGTAGAGATGGAATCAAGGTGGGCCCAGCTAAGATTAAGACAGTCAGAGATTGGACAAGGCTAAGGAATGCCTTAGAGATCAGAAGCTTCCTTGGATTGGCATGTTATTATAGGCGCTTTGTGGAAGGGTTCTCAAGGATAGATACCCCATTAACAGAGTTAACACGCAAGAGCCAGAAGTTTGTGTGGTCAGATAGATGTTAGAATAACTTCCAGGAGTTGAAGCAACATTTGATTACCGCTCCAATTTCAAGTCTTCCAACATATTAGGAGAAGTTCGTGGTTTACTGCGATGCCTCAAGACAAGGGTTAGTCTGTGTCCTTATGCATGCAGGGAAGGCGATTGCTTATGCATCATGTCAGTTGAAAGAATATGAACAGAGATACCCTACACATGATCTGGAGTTAGCAGCTGTAGTCTTCGCATTAAAGGTATGGAGGCATTACCTTAATGATGAGAAGTGTGAGATATACACTGACCACAAGAGTCTGAAGTACTTCTTTACACAGAAGGATTTAAACATGAGGCAGAGGTGTTGGTTAAAACTAGTGAAGGATTATGACTGTGAAATCTTGTATCATCCAGGGAAAGCCAACGTGGTGGAAAATGCCTTATGTCGGAAAGGTCCGAGACAATTATACAACTCGAGGCAGATATCCAAGGAATTGGCAGAGAATATGACTAGAGCAAGGCTAGAGTTAGTGGTGGGCTAGTTATGTAACAGCCTGGATAGCCAAGACTGTTACACTGTGTATTTGTAAAGGTGCAAGACTTGCTAATCAAGCCAACCAGTTAAAAACGTGAATTCTAAAGTAATTAATATGCTAGGGTTAAAAGGTTTTGGTCTCAAAAGATACTTTACATATAATTAAACATTTACACATGGGAACCCAAAAGAAATAGCGTTTAAAACTCTGTTTACAAAATTTCTAGTGTAGAGACAACCACCAACCTTTCTAAAGGCAAAACAGAAGTTTATGGTTTTCTTGTCCCTGTCTCCCGTCAACTGTGGCGGCTGAGCAGCTGATCATGTACATTCTGCTCTCAGAGCTCTCCAAATCAGGGCTGATCAAGCTTGCCCTTGCCTTAACCTGCACCACGAAGCACCCGTGAGCCATGGCCCAGCAAGAAAACATATCATATTATATGACAAGCAATAACAACATTTGGATAACCCTTTAAGCATGTTCATACACTTAACATACCACAATAATCACAAAGCATGAAGATTCAACCAAAGAGTTAGCTAATCATCACCCAGCTATACAACATAACAATCCACCAATCAATAATAACAAAAAAAATCACATAATAATTAGGGTCGATACCTTAGGTCGCACCCTCTGTTTATCCCACTGACTCCGGCCGCTTAAACTAAGCTCAGTGCATAATAAGCTGTCCTCAGCTACTAGTGGCCGAGCCGCGCCCTATGCGCTAGTGTAAACTTCAGCACTCTTAGGCCGTTGGTTTACTGTTTACATGGCATATTACCATCCTTTACAAAGCATACAAATAAGGAACCCTTAGTCCCATTATAAATCCACAACCGGGTGCAGTTTTCTTACCTTTAATTCCCAAGTTTACTGATTACGAGTGACGCCTCTCAAGCACAATCCGCTTCCCAAGCCCTAGCTTAATACCTAGTCACAACCAAGATAGGGAGTACCATTAATAATCGTGTTAATATTTTCAGATGGAAATCTAGCTTCCGGGACATCGATTTCCACCAAACACGGTGGTGGAATCGATCCTGAGAACCCTAGGTTAGGTTCCCGCGCTTAAAACCTCCAAAAGATCAAAAATACCCTTAAGGGTTGCGGCCCCTGAAACCCATGCTGCGGCCCACCCCTGAAACAGAGGCTAGGCCTCCCTGAAGACAGACACGTGCCGCGACCCTTCCCCACTGCAGAGCCTCCTTGGCTCTTCATTGCTTCGCAGGGCCGCGACACTCTAAAACAGAGCCGCGGCCTGCCCAGAAAATCCACCATTCCTAACATCCTAACCTTGCTCAAAACCACCCTAATTCCAAAACCCATTGATCACAAGACTTTTAACATGATTATAGCAACATAATCCAACAGAAAACCTAGCTTAAAAACTCATTAAAATCCCATTTCGATTTCTGAAACCCAATAGCTCAAGAACTCTAAAACCAGTCATGCAAACTCAGAATTTAAACTCCAAACTACGAATTGAAGCTTACCTTCTTTGATGAACCACTTCCTTAACAATTTCTGAGCTAAAACCCAAGCTTTCCAGCTTCAATTCAGTCCTTAAATTTCAAAACCACAAACACTTTTAAAATCCATCCAAAACACAGAATTCTAGTGCTCAATAGTGTAATTCAGTTCTTACGTTGGTCCTAGTTGAGTTTCCCTTAGTTAGAACTAAGCTAATCCCTCAAAAATTCAGCTCAAATCTCAGAGTTCCAGCTGAATCTCCTTAGGTTTCAATAGCTTTCTTGAGAGAGAGAAGAGAAGAGAAGAGAAGGAATGTTAAAGGGTCGGTTTGGGTTTTTGTTCTACTGGTTTCTATTTTACTTAGTCTAACCTTGATTAATTACGTCAATCCTGAGGCTCGGGGTACCAGAAACGTCCCCGGGGGCAAAATGGTAAAGTTCCCCAATATTAAGCTTCCTAACCTTAAATATATCTCCAATTATTTATTTCCATAACCAGATTGCCCAAATAATCATCTAATACCCGAAACACCCCTTGACTTACCCCAAGTCAAGTATTAAGCCCCGTTGTGACTTTCCTGCTAACTAGCTCCCTAGGATCACCTCGAGTCGCACGCTGCAGATTTACCCACATAATAATGTGGTTCTCACAAATATAACATATAATCACACGTTAACTTAGTAAATTCACACATAAGCCAATTACGCCCACCCGGCACACTAATCAAGGCCCTTAAGCCATATTAGTGATTTTGGGTCGTTACAAGTTAGCCAACATTACTCTGCAGTCTATTCTTCTAGAGAGGATAAAGGAAAGCTAGTTGCATGAGCCATAACTGATGAAGATTAGAGGGTATGCCCTAGCTAGAATAGCTATGGACTATACAGTATCAGATATGGATTTGTTGAGATACAAAGGTTGGATCTGTGTTTCGATGGATGCTATCATCAGATGAGAGATTCTGGATGAATCTCACACTACCCCTTACTCTTTGTATCCAGACACCACAAAGATGTATCAGGATCTAAAGAATTTATGATGAGGATGAAGAGGAATGTAACCAAGTATGTGGACAAGTGCCTGACGTGTCAGCAAATCAAGGATGAACATCAGAGACCAGTGGGGCTATTACAACCTTTGGATATCCCATAATGGAAATGGGAGGACATCACAATGGATTTTGTGGTTGGGTTGCCCAGAATGATGCGTCAACATGATTTGGTGTGGGTTATTGTAGATCGATACATCAAATCAGCTCACTTTCTGTAATGCCCTGGTTACCCCAGAACAGTTACGGTGAATGGTGAACTGGAAATTTGACCCGCTACCCAAGTCCTTTGGTTAAAAACGTGCTCTAAGTGTGATTAACAGGTTAAGGTGGAAAAACTAATAAAAAGGAATGGATATTTTCATTACAAACTTCTCTACAGAGCTAATCAAAACATTTACAAGTTGTTCTCAGTACAAAACGGTCATTACTGTCTCAAATTTACAACCCCGCCGACCTAAGCGGAAAAAATAGGGTAACCCCCTAGTTCCTCTGAGAACACCTTGGCCGTGGTGGTCAAGCGGCTGCATATGTACACATCACCACCTAAGCTCTCCACTCAAGGATGGGTGAGCTTTTCTTTTCCTTTACCTGCACCACATAGCACCCATGAGCCAAGGCTCAACAAGAAAACACAATAAAGCATGATATAATATCAACAATGATTGTAATAATCATTCAGGACCATCAGTCCAAATAAATAGGTGACAATCGCAACAGTCACAAAAGTGGGTACACCCCCCCCCCCCCTCTAGCCATGTGACGATAGGGTCACCGGGCTTAACTGATTAGTGAACCTTTCATGAGTTTGAACAGGATAGGTGTATGGTTACTGGTCACCAACATAACCCTCCTCATGACTTAAAGTTATAACCCTGGAACAACGTTCCCTAGCCATGTGACAAACAGTCACCGGGGACATATGCCCTGGCTCTGAATAACTGGTCTTAGACCAAACAAGTGCTTATAAGTTCATCGACCTTAGGGTCGGTCCAGCGTTAATACCCCATATGAGTCATTCAACGCTGATATCGATTATATCTAATCTTCATTTGGCTCGACGTTCATGACGCTATGCCATTTCTGACTCTTTAGGTCAGTGTCCCTGACTAGTCAGTACATATACAAGTATTCAACATTTGCTAGCATTTAATAGGCAATCCATGTCCACATTTATCAATCAACATGCCTCAATAATAATCACGCATGTCACATATACACAGGGTGTAGTTTTCTTACCTCAGATTCGAGCTAGAAAGATTAAAAGAACGACCCGTGAGAACGATCAACCTTTAGTCCTTTAGCGGTCACCTAATCATAACCAAACATGGGACATCATCAACAATAATGGTCAACATAGGTTCCCAAACCAATATCTAGCCTCCGGGAGATCAATCCCAACTAATCCAAGTAGTAGGAACACTCCCGAGGCCTATAGCTAAGTTCCCGGGGTCAAAATGAACAAACGGGGTGAAAACAGGGCAAGGGCTGCGGCCCTGGCACCATGGGCCGCGGCCCCCAGAAATTCCTGAAGCAAGCGCTGTGGCGCCCAACACCAAGGGCCGCGACGCCCAGCCAAGACAGAACCCCCTCTTCTTCCTCATCGAGCCAGGGCCGCGGCGCCCAAGAACAGGGCCGCGGCCCCCAACCCTGGGCCATTCCCAAACGTGTTTTCAACTTTTCCAAGCTTCCAAAATCATACCTAACCATCCCCAATCATCAAAAAAAAGTTCCCAAGCTTCCCAAAACTCCAAAACCCTCAAAACCCAAGGTTCAAACCAACCAAAAACTCAACAATTTACAAAGTCCAATTCAAAGCTTAGAAACTTTAAAAACTCAAAACTTTAAACTTAGATTACCTTTGATTGGGTTGTTTTCTGTCAAATACTTCGGTTATGAAGCTTCTAATCTTTCCTAGGATTGCTATGCCTCGATCCTTGCTTGATTCCGACTCCTAGAACTCGAGATATCTTCAAGAATGCTAAAATGGTAAAACGAACTATCGAAATGGAGAACGAGAGGTTTTCTAATCGTACGTTCTATCTGACAGCTACTTCAAGCTTAAGTAACCTCAAATAAAACCTAATGCTCGGGGTCCCGAAAATACCCCCGGGGACATTATAGTCAAATCCTCCGAAATTTCACCCTGATCTCAAATATTCCCAATTTATCATCAAATAAACATTTCTATTACCCCAAAATTGACCCTGTTATGACAAAACTGTTAATCCATTATATATGACCGTCTCATGCTGAATAGCTCGAATATATCTCCATAATAATGGAATCTCATTCACAAATCACATTATGCACCCAAATACACATATTCACCCCAATGGGCCAAGTTATCAAAACATCATAATATTCAAATGTGGACCCATATGCACGCATATAACATCATATCATAATATAATTCACATATACATGCATAATATCATTTAATGGCATAATTAAACAAGTATGGCCCTCCCGGCCTACTAATCCCGCCATTAAACCATACCGGAGAATTCGGGGCATTACAACTATCCCCTCCTTATAGAAATTTCTTCCTCGAAATTTACCTGAACAGCTTGGGATACTGATTCTGCATGTCTGACTCCAGCTCCCAGGTCGCTTCCTCGACCTTGTTGTTCCTCCACAATACCTTAACCAAAGGTATCGTCTTATTCCTGAGGACCTTATCCTTTCTGTCGAGTATCTGAACAGGTTGTTCCTCATAGGAGAGATCTGCCTCAAGCTCCAGATTTTCATAGCTCAAAATATGATTAACATCAGGCACATACCTCCGAAGAGCTGAAACATGAAATACATTATGCATGGCAGACAACGCCAGAGGCAAAGCTAACCTGTAAGCCACCTGACCAACCCTCTCCAGGATCTCAAATGGATCTGCATATTTGGGGCTCAGCTTGCCTTTCTTCCCAAACATTCTCACCCCTTTCCATGGCGAGACTCTAAGGAAGACATAGTCTCCTACCTAGAACTCCATGTTCCTGCGTTTGGGATCTGCATAGCTCTTCTGTCTACTCTGAGAAGTAAGCATTCTAGCTCTAATCTTCTCTATGGCCTCATTGGTCCTCTGAACTGCCTCAGGACCTAAGTATCTCCTTTCACCTGTCCCATCCCAATAAATGGGAGATCTATATTTCCTACCATACAACATCTCATAAGGTGCAACCCCAATGGTAAACTGATAACTGTTGTTGTAGGAGAATTCTATCAAAGCCAGATACTTACTCCAAGATCCACCAAAGTCCAGCACACATGCTCTCAGCATGTCTTCCAATATCTAGATCATCCTCTCAGATTGCCCATCTGTGTGAGGATGATAAGCAGTACTGAACTTCAACTGCGTCCC
This sequence comes from Humulus lupulus, assembly GCF_963169125.1. Taxonomy (NCBI): domain Eukaryota; kingdom Viridiplantae; phylum Streptophyta; class Magnoliopsida; order Rosales; family Cannabaceae; genus Humulus; species Humulus lupulus. The sequence goes on from NC_084800.1 coordinate 100,312,449, forward strand.
CATGGCCTTCTGCAAACTTCCCCAAAACTTGGAAGTAAAAGTAGGGTCCCGATTTGACACGATCGACCTAGGCGCACCATGGAGCTGCACGATCTCTCTTACATAGAGATCTGCATACTAATCAACTGTATAAGTAGTTCTCACTGGCAGAAAGTGAGCTGACTTGGTATAGCGATCCACTATCACCCAAATAGAATCATGTTGACCAACAGTCCTGGGTAAGCCCACCACAAAATCAATTGTGATGTCTTCCCACTTCCACTCTGGGATATCCAGAGGCTACAGTAACCCTGCCGGCCTCTGATGCTCAGCCTTGACCTGTTGACATGTCAAGCACTTAGCCATACACTCTACTATATCTCTCTTCATCCCTGGCCACCAATACAACTCACATCCCGGTACATCTTCGTGGTGCCTGGATGCAAAGAGTAAGGTGTAGTATGAGATTCATCCAGAAACTCTCACCTCATTGTAGTGTCTAATGGAACACATATCTGCCCCTTGTATCTCAGCAAGCCAATCTCAAACACTGTATAATCTCTAGATGCTCAAGCCAGAACATCCTCTCTAATCTTGATCAGTTGTGGATCATTCAACTGACCCTCCTTAATTCTCTCTAACAGTGTAGACTGTAGCGTAATATTAGCCAACTGGCCCACCAGCAACTCTATACCAGCTCTGGTCATATCATCAGCTAGCTCCCTGGCCATCAGCCTCATACCATGAATCTGCCTCGGTCCCTTCCGGCTTAAAGCATCAACCACCACATTGGCTTTTCCTGGATGATACAGGATCTCACAATCATAGATTTTTACTAATTCCAGCCAACGCCTTTGCCTCATATTAAGATCTTTCTGGGTGAAGAAGTACTTCAGGCTCTTGTGGTCTGTGTAAATCTCACACTTCTCTCCATAGAGATAGTTCCTTCATATCTTCAAAGCAAAGACCACAGATGCCAACTCTAAATCATGAGTAGGATATCTCTTTTCATACTCCTTCAACTAACGAGAATCATAGGCAATAACCCTCTCTGATTGCATCAAAACACAGCCCAAACCCTGATGAGAAGCATCGCAGAAAATCACAAACTTCTCCTGATCTGTTGGAAGACTCAGAATCGGAGCTGTAATCAATCTCTGCTTCAGTTCCTGGAAGTTGTTCTCACACGTATCTGACCACACAAACTTTTGGCTCTTGCGTGTCAGCTCAGTCAATGCAATAGCTATCTTTGAGAACCCTTCCACGAAACGCCTGTAATAACCTGCCAATCCAAGGAAACTTCTAACCTCAGAAGTATTCTTTGGCCTTGGCCAATCTCTGACCGCTTCGATCTTTGCTGGATCCACTTTAATCCCCTCCTTACTGACAATATGTCCAAGAAAATATACCTAAGATAACCAGAACTCACATTTCTTGAACTTAGCAAACAATCTGTGTTTCCTTAGTCTTTGAAGAACCAATCTCAAATGATACTCATGTTCTGACTCTGACTGAGAATATACCAGAATGTCATCAATAAAGACAATCACAAACTGGTCTAGATAATCCTTGAACGCTCTGTTCATCAGATCCATAAAAGCAGCAGGGGCATTAGTCAATCCAAATGACATAACTAGGAACTCATAATGCCCATACCTGGTACGAAAAGCAGTCTTGGGTATATCTCCTTCCTTGACCCTCAACTGATGATAACCAGAACGAAGGTCGATCTTAGAGAATACCTTATTGCCTTGCAACTGATCGAACATATCATCTATCCTTGGCAAAGGATACTTGTTCTAATTGTCAGCTTATTCAGTTCCCTGTAATCAATACACATTCTCAGAGAACCATCTTTCTTCTTTACAAATAGAACTGGCGCACCCCAAGGTGAAAAGCTAGGTCTGATAAAACACAAGTCCAACAATTCTTGCAACTGCACTTTTAATTCTTTCAACTCAGCTGGGGCCATCCTGTAAGGCGCTCTAGACACTGGCTCCATCCCTGGTGCCAGTTCTATAACGAACTCAATTTCTCTATGCGGTGGCAACCCTGGAAAATCTTTTGCAAACACATCCAGAAACTCACAAACTAACCTGGTATCTTCTGGTCTCACTGGCATGACCTGGGTGGTATCAACCACACTGGCGAAGAATCCAATGCAAATCCTTGCAATAAATCCCTAGCCTTCAATGTAGAAATCATAGGAATACGAGGTCCATGCACAGTACCAACAAACACAAAAGAATCCTCACCTTCAAGCTCAAAGGTGACCATCTTCCTTCTGCAATCAATGGTTGCCCCATACTTTGCCAACCAGTCCATACCCAGTATCATATCAAAGTCAATCATAACCAACTCTATTAAATCCACTGACAACTCTCTGCCTTCCACTGTCACTGGCAAAGATCTGACCCATCTCCTGGATACTACTAACTCTCTAGTGGGTAACAAGGTACCAAATCCCACAGCATAAAAATCACAAGGCCTACACAGTCTATCAATAACACTACTAGCAACAAAAGAATGTGTAGCACCAGAATCAATCAACACATTATAAGGGGTTCCAGCACTAAGAAGCTGACTTGTAACAACTGAGGGAGAATCCTCAGCTTCTGCTTGAGTCAACGCGAACACTCGAGCTGGGGCCGAGTTGTCCGCTTTTCTGGGTTCTTCCTTTCTTTCCTTAGGGCAATCCTTTTTAAGATGACCCACTGCTCCACATAGAATCATGTCTTTGCCCTACATTCTCCCAAGCAATGCCTCTTGCATCTAGGGCACTCTGGATAAGACTTCCAGGCTTCACCACCTCTTGGACGACCCATAGAAATACCACGGGGCCTCCTATCAGGACCTGGAACTGGGAAGGTGTGAGGAACCTTCCTCTTCTAATCACTGGGGCCAACACCCCTACCTGAACCCACAAATGGAGGACCTGGCCTCCTGAATTCCTTTCTGGCTGCACTGTCACGCCAGATTCTGTTCTCTGCACTCTCAGCTGTGAGTGCCTTCTCCACCACCTGTGCATAAGTAGTAACCCCTGCCACAGTGGTGATACGTATATCTCGGGCTAACCTGGGCTATAGCCCCTGCAGGAATCTCTCTCTCTTGGTCCCATCAGTGGGCACCAGCTCCATGGTAAACTTTGCCAAACGATCAAACTTCAAGGCATACTCAGTGACTGATAAGTTCCCCTGCAGTAGCCTAATAAACTCCTCGGCCTTCGCTGCCCTAATAGCATCATCATATTATTTTTCATTAAATAGAGTCTGAAACTCTTCCCAACCCAGGGCATTCACATTCTTGGTCTGGGTAATCACCTCCCACCAAATCCGGGCATCCTCCCGAAATATATAAGTGGCACAGGCCACCCTCTCATTACCAGATACCCTCATAAAATCAAGGATAGTGGTAATCATACTTATCCATTATTCAGCCTTGGCAGGATCTGCACTCCCCTCAAATACTGGAGGTTGTTACTTCCTGAACCTTTCATAAAGAGGCTCCCATTTATTTCCAACCTCAGGCAGCTGCCCAGCTGCTGGCACCGACACAGGAGGTGCCTCTGATACGCTGGCCACTGAAGGCCCTTGCTGTTGCTTCAAGAGACGAAGCTCTTCCCCCTGTTTCAATATTGTAGCCTGTAGATTACTGACTATCTGCTGCTAGTTTACAGGAGCTGGCTGTGGAATCTGTGACTGGTCATTTTCCTGACCCTGGCTATTATTATTATTCTGGCCCTGATCACTCTGGCCAGCTGAAGTGTCTGTCTGCCTTGGATTCATAATTCTGTCACTGATACCTTGCTGAAATAATGATCAATACGGCCAGTCAGGTAGTAATAACTAAACCTCTTGCTGCCTTATGGTCCAAGAACAAGCAGACAATTATCACATTCCACAGTCATACAGATATACAAGCAGATACATGTTTATAGCATTTAGCACTCAGCATGTATCACATAATTGTTCACAATCAATCATACTTATAAGTATGTTCCAGCAATTCCCAATACTAATAAGCACACAGTTGCTGAGGGTATAATATTTCAGGGCACGGGTTTAACATAGTGCTTCATGCATATAGGTAAAGCATATATGCTGTATTTAAGCAGTCATGCATATAAGTAAATAAATAGTTACCAAACCATGAGTCGAGCTTGACTTCAGTGATGTGTGTACATGCCCAGCCAGTCTACAGGAACCCTAACCTTGGCATTGCTCTGATACCAAGTTGTAACGCCCTGGTTACCCCAGAACAGTTACGGTGAACCGGAAATTTGACCCAATACCCGAGTCCTTTGGTTAAAAACGTGCTCTAAGTGTGATTAACAGGTTAAGGTGGAAAAACTAATAAAAAGGAATGGATATTTTCATTACAAATTGCTCTACAGTGCTAATCAAAACATTTACAAGTTGTTCTCAGTACAAAACGGTCATTACTGTCTCAAATTTAAACCCCGCCGACCTAAGCGGCAAAAATAGGGTAACCCCCTAGTTCCTCTGAGAACACCTTGGCCGTGGTGGTCAAGCGACTGCATATGTACACATCACCACCTAAGCTCTCCACTCAAGGCTGGGTGAGCTTTTCTTTTCCTTTACCTGCACCACATAGCACCCATGAGCCAAGGCCCAGCAAGAAAACACAATAAAGCATGATATAATATCAAAAATGATCGTAATAATCATTCAGGACCATCAGTCCAAATAAATAGGTGACAGTCACAACAGTCACAAAAGTGGGTACAGCCCCCCCCCCCTATAGCCATGTGACGATAGGGTCACTTGGGCTTAACTGATTAGTGAACCTTTCATGAGTTTAAACAGGATAGGTGTATGGTTACTGGTCACCAATATAACCTTCCTCATGACTTAAAGTTATAACCCTGGAACAACGTTCCTTAGCCATGTGACAAACAGTCACCGGGGCCATATGCCCTGGCTCTAAATAACTGGTCTTAGACCAGACAAGTGCTTATAAGTTCATCAACCTTAGGGTCGGTCCAGCATTAATACCCCATATGAGTCATTCAACACTAATATCGATTAGATCTAATCTTCATTTGGCTCGACATTCATGACGCTATGCCATTTCTGACTCTTTAGGTCAGTGTTCCTGACTAGTTAGTACATATACAAGTATTCAACATTCGCTAGCATTTAATAGGCAATCCATGTCCACATTTATCAATCAACATGCCTCAATAATAATCATGCATGTCACATATACACAGGGTGCAGTTTTCTTACCTCAGATTCGAGCTAGAAATATTAAAAGAACGACCCGTGAGAACGATCAACCTTTAGTCCTTTAGCGGTCACCTAATCATAACCAAACACGGGACATCATCAACAATAATGGTCAACATAGGTTCCCAAACCAATATCTAGCCTCTGGGAGATCAATCCCAACTAATCCAAGTAGTAGGAACACTCCCGAGGCCTATAGCTAAGTTCCCGGGGTCACAACGAACCAACTAATTCGGGGCATTACACTTTCTACCAGCGAGGATGACTTATATAGTTGACCAGTATGCAGATCTCTATGTAAATGAGATAGTATGTCTTCATGGGGCTCTGAAGTCGATTGTGTCAAATCGGGACCCCACATTTACTTCCACGTTTAGGGGAAGTCTGCCGAAAGTTATGGGTACACGGTTGAAATTTGGTACAACTTATCATCCTTAGACAGATGGTCAATTAGAGAGGATGATTCAGATACTGAAAGACATGCTTCAGGCATGTGTTTTGGACTTTGAAGGGTCCTGGAGTAAATATTTTCCTCTAATAGAGTTTTCCTACAACAATTGCTATCAGGCGACCATTGGAGTGGCTCCTTCTGAAATGTTGTATGGTAGGTGTTTACCGAGATTTTCGGAAACCACACAAATAGATATTAGCCAGGATTCAGACCCTTATAAATACCCCACAGATGCTCGTTTGACATTTTTACACTCTCGAGCCATCTTAAGAATTTATTCGCTTTGTCCAAGCTTTTTGCATGTCCGATATCGCCGGTGACATCCACCATCATCTACTAATTCTGCACCATCATTTATTCCCTATCGCCCCAGCGTCTACTCATCCGCCTGTGAACTCGTCTTGTGCCTGTCCTATTGACGAATTGCTGAGCCGGCTTCACCATTTCAAGAACGAAGTTCTGCCGTTCCTACCGTCGGACAACCACCATCTTCTACGGCCAAGAACTCACAGTAAGTCCTTCTGACCTTCTTGGTGAACATGTGAACTTAGGCTATTCTTTTAATTCGCACGTTTAGGTTGCTAGAATCTGATTACGTTTAGGAGTTGTTAGGAAGGCCACCTGGTTCGGGTTGCTCCATATTCGGATGTTTCCCAAATAGAGGGCGGAGCCTCAGTAGCTCTTCTTCCCTTCCCGACTGGGGTCTCGGGATTCCTCGATGATCCCAGGCCATATCCGAAGGGGCTCCAAGCAGTCTTTAGGAGACCCCCCGTACCTCAACCGACTCTTCTGGGTTCAGGTACTAACTGCTTGGCTTTCTTTCTTTGATCCCAGATCATCGACTATGGCAACAGGCGTCACCCTCCACTCCGAAAAATAAGTCAACAGGGCCACTGTCGCCATCTCTGGGTCCCGGACATCCAAAGGTAACAGGTGGGAAATGGACATGGTGCCCAACCTGTTCCAGAATTACTAGATGATGTACCTCCTGGAGAAGCGTTTGGGCATCGAATCCACTCCCGGACTCTTCCACAACCGCATGGCCAGGATCGAGGAGCGAGCGCACACGTCCCTTGAGGGATTCGGGGCATGGAGCGCCGGCCACATCAGCGCGGGGGCCACGCTCCCGCTCCATGACTACTTCGTGCGATTCCTGACGTATGTGGGGATCGCGCCGTTCCAGCTTCTGTCGTAAGCGTACCGACTACTCACGGGATGGCGAGTGTTCTGTATCGCAAAGGAGATCGAGGATCCGACTCCTGCAGAAATCTTGTACTTCTACAAGCTGGAGCCACAGGTCAATGTCAAGGACAAGACCTTGGATGGCTTCTACAGACTGAAGCCGCGAAGTGGCTACCCCGCTCCCACTAGCTCTTGGAAACATCCCCTGGACGTCCATCATTACTGGTTTATGACGTCCGGGTTCCTCGTGGAGAAGAACCCCACGCTGTTGTTGGACTTCCAACGAGTGGGTAAGTGCTTCCCCGATCCTTTTTCTCTTCGTTTTTATTCTATTTTTCTCCGTCTCTCATCATGTTCTTCCGGGTGGCAGGACCTTTCGCTCAAACTCCTCTCACCAAATTCATCATGGAGAGGAGGAAGTTTTACTCTGGGCTGAGCGCGGAAGACCTGGACGTAGGCGGCTACGTTACGGATGACAACCTCCGACTGGTCGAGATGCTCGCGGCCACCCAAACCATCATCATCCCGAACCTTCAGGGCATCATCTGCGAGAAGATCATCGCCATCCGGGAACAACTGACCTTGGAACACATCGCGGAAGTGGAGAAGGCGGCGCGAGACGACGCGACCCAACAAAAGAAAGACCAGGCCTAGCCGGAGATGGCCTCTTCGGAGGAGCTGGAGGAGCGCTTCGAGGACGCCCTACCGAACACGGGGACTCCTGGGGCTAGCGTATCGGGGCGAGGTAACTCCCCTTTAATCTTGACTTACGCTCCCCAAGTTTGGGACTTAGCTAGGGATAGGCTAGTACTCCAAAGCCTCGCGTTCGGGGCTGACGGGGAAACGAGACCTTCGACTCCCGTTCCCGTAGGCTCGAAGGTCCTTATGTTTTTGTCTGGGTTCCTTCAGTACGGGAATTTCTTGAACTCAGATGACATGGGGGATCGAGTCCATTCCTTTGCTTTAGAGGAGTTGAGTCACGCCCGGGGCATAGATGAGGGTTCGTCCTGGGTCACTATTAGTTATGATTATTTCCCTTTTGTTTTGCCATACTAACTCCCTTTTCTGTGCTTTTACAAGAGACTTCGGTATGTCTACTCCTGCCAGCGAAATGAGGCGGGTCCTCAAGGATAGGGCGGCTAGGAAAGCTGCCAGGAAAGCATGTGGGGTGACGGGCCCAGAACCCAGCCTCAACAAAGAAGTACCCGGGACAGAACTTCTTCCCGGTGGGGGGGGCCCTTATCGCGGTCCCTATTCAAGTCGTGGAGCCGGCTACAGTCTCCGGCCCCACCCAAAACTCTGTGATAGACTTAGAGGCGGTGCAGCGGCTAGCCAAAGTTCCGAAAAAAGGGGCTTGGATGCCGGCTCTGAGGAGGCAAACACCGGGAAGAGGCCCCGGACTAGGCGGGCTGGCTCGGTCGATGAGTCACACGGCGAGAGTCGGCTCACCGCGAAAGAGGTCCCCGTCCTGCCTGTCCTCCCCATACGTCCGACTCTTCTCGAGGAGGGGGAGTCCGCTGCGCGGGATGAGCAGTCCCGGCTGATCAACCGGACCTGGGAACACGGTCGAAGTTGGAGGGACGAAACATACCGGGCCCTGACGATCCGTCGTCAGGTAGAATTCGCAGAGCGTCCGGCAGCGTTCAGCATTCCTCAGCCGATCGTGGATTGTTAGTCGCCGAGACGGGCTTCCGTCCTAAGCTCAAGCAGGACACGGCCCCCCTGGCAGCAAACCTGCTGGACCTGGTGGGGAACACCATGTCCAATCTCCAGCTCAAACGGTACGCCACAATTGCCAACCCGGACGTGCTGTTCATTTCCCAGGCGCTCCACCACCAGGCCACTGTGGTAGGTTCTTCTTTTCTTTCTTCCCCCTTCTTACTTGTTAACAAGAATCTCTAACTTTTCTTTGCTCCAGGTTGATCTACTGTCCCACCGTAGTGCTGATCTGGTGGCCGAACTGGCCATGAAGATGGAGACGGCCAAGCTGGAGCTGGAGGCGGCCGTGAATCAGAGGGAGGCCGCTAAGGAGGCCCTTGCCAGGGGGACAGCCCAGGCCCAGGCGAATCACGAGGAGTTCGACCGCGTCAAGGCCGGACTAGAAAAAGATTTGTCCCGGAAGACAAAGGAGGCCGATGAGCGGGTAACACTCTTGGAGGCGGCCGCGACTCAATCCATCCTGGACAAGGAGGAGATCTAGACCCTGAAGGCCCGGGTCTGCGAACTGGGCGATTCTCTTCTCGAGGAGAAGGCAGTTCACGAAGCATCCCGCCGCGAGAAGGAGGAGGTCGAGGGCATGCTGGAGGTCACCTTTGATGAGGCCATTTACATGGCCTAGCGCAAGGACAAGAGTATGAACCTCCTGGTCTTCCCTAATCCGGAATCAAAGCGGGCCGAATTCGAGGCCAAGGAGAAGGAAGACGCAGAGCTCGTAGCGGACGAAGCATGAGCCCAGATCCTCACCTTGTCTCTCTTGTTTTTGTAATTTTATAACTTTTCCAGACGTGCGCGTGTCCAAAACACTTTATGTTGCTTTCTCCAGTTTTTATATATATATATTATTTTTTGTTATTCCCTGAGTAGAAACTTCATTTTATTGCTGTGCTTGATTGATTATGAGGGTTTGGTTCTGGTTCCAACGGCCTGGACTAAACCAACTGACTAATTTGTCAAGTTTTTAATTTTTGGAACCTTGTCCTCCCTTTGCCAATCGTAGGCCACGGCTTTGCACTGGGGCATACCGGATGCTTCTCACTCCCGGACATCACCCGTCCGGAGTGGGACTAGCCTTGGGCTTGGTCCTCTTAATTTATACCCCCGGACATCGCTCGTCCGGGAGGGACTAGCCTTGGGCTCGGTCCCTTTAATTTGCACCCCCAGACGCCGCTCGTCCGGGGTGGGACCAGCCTTGGGCTCGGTCCTCTTTAATTTATGCCCCTGGACATCGTTCGTCCGAGCAGGACCAGCCTTGGGCTCGGTCCCTTTAATTTATACCCCCGGACATCGTTCGTCCGGGCGGGACCAGCCTTGGGCTCGGTCCCTTTAATTTATACCCCCGGACATCATTCGTCCGGGCAGGACCAACCTTGGGCTCGTTCCCTATAATTTATACCCCCGGACATCGTTCGTCCGGGCGGGACCGCTCGATCCCTTTAATTTATACCCCCGAACATCGTTCGTCTGGGCGGGACCAGCCTTGGGCTCGATCCCTTTAATTTATACCCCTGGACATCGTTCGTCTGGGCGGGACCGGCCTTGGGCTCGGTCTTCTTTAATTTATGCCCCTAGACATCGTTCGTCCGAGCGAGACCAGCCTTGGGCTCGGTCCCTTTAATTTATACCCCCAGACATTGTCCGTCCGGGCGGGACCAGCCTTGGGCTCGGTCCCTTTAATTTATACCCCCGGACATTTTTCGTCCGGGTAGGACCAGCCTTGGGCTCAGTCCCTTTCTTTTGTACCCCCGGACGTCGCTCGTCTGGGGTGGGACCGGCCTTGGGCTCGGTCCTCTTTAATTTATGCCCCCGGACATCGTTCGTCCAGAGGGACCAGCCTTGGGCTCGGTCCCTTTAATTTATACCCCCGAACATCGTTCATTCGGGCGGGACCAGCCTTGGGCTCGATCCCTTTAATTTATACCCCTGGACATCGTTCGTCTAGGCGGGACCTACCTTGGGCTCGGTCCTCTTTAATTTATGCCCCCGGACATCGTTCGTCAGGGCAGGACCAGCCTTGGGCTCGGTCCCTTTAATTTATACCCCCAGACATCGTCCATCCGGGTGGGACCAGCCTTGGGCTCGGTCCCTTTAATTTATACCCCCGGTCATCGTTCGTCCGGGCGGAACCAGCCTTGGGCTCGGTCCCTTTAATTTGTACCCCCGGACATCGTTCGTCCGGGGTGGGACCGGCCTTGGGCTCGGTCCTCTTTAATTTATGCCCCCGGACATCGTTCATCTGGAGGGACCAGCCTTGGGCTCGATCCCTTTAATTTATACCCCCGGACATCATTCGTCCGAGCGAGACCAGCCTTGGGCTCGCGGGGTTCGTGTCACTCGGACCTCATTGGTCCGAACCGGGACTAGCTTGAGCTTGCGCCTCACCGGGTATTTTCTTATACCCGGGATACCCCCCACAAGTGAGCGGAGACTGGTCTGGGGTCACTTGGGAAAGGTTCTCATTGTTTTACAATATTTCTTTATGACGTTTTGTACACGCCATTTTTATTATTAGAAAAGGGGTCGCCCTGAGGCGTACATCGTTTGCAACAAAAATATTAAATTGGGACATGTTTTCCCGACTATTGATAGTATTTACGGAGATGCTCCGCATTCCATGCTCGTGGGACTTCAGAGCCATCGAGTCGCTTCAAGCGGTATGTCCCGGGGCACACTTCGTGTTGGATCTCATACGGCCCCTCCCAATTCAGGCCCAAAACCCCCACTCCCGGATCTTGAGTAGCAGGGAAGACTCTCCGCAAGACTAAGTCGCCGGCTTCGAACTTTCAGCTCTTGACTTTCGAGTTGAAGTGTCGCACGATCTTGCCTTGGTACATCTTCAGCTGTACCTGCGATTCCTCCCGGATTTCCTCGATGAGATCTAGTGGCTCTTGGAGAAAGGCGTGGTTCTGGACGGGATCATATGTGTCTCGTCGGTGAGATGGGACGGTCGTTTCGATGGGGATGACGGCTTCGCATCCATAAACCATGGAGTAAGGAGTGTGGCCGGTTGATGTCCTCTCGGTCGTCCGGTAAGCCCATAGTACGCGGGGCAGTTCCTTGAGCCATTTGCTCTTGCAGGCCTAGAGCTTTTTCTTCAGCGTCCCCTTTAGGATTTTGTTAACGGCTTCTGCCTGCTCGTTTTCTTGGGGCCTAGCGACCGCGGAGAAGCTCTTGACGATATCGTGCCTTTCGCAAAAATCCGTGAAGTGGGCGCTGTCGAACTGCTTCCCATTGTCAGATACAATTTTGTAAGGGAGGCCATAACGACACACTATGTTGTTGATGACAAAATCCAAGGCCTTCTTGGAAGTGATTGTGTTCATGGGCTCCGCCTCAACCCACTTGGTGTAGTATTCCATGGCCACGATGGCATACTTCACCCCTCCCTTCCCGGTTGGGAGCGATCCTACGAGATCGATCCCCCACACTGCGAAGGGCCAGGGGATAGTCATCAAGGTTATTTCTGTCGGGGGGGCCCGCGAAACCTTTGCGTACCTCTGGCACTGTTCGTACCTGTGGACGTATTCAATATAATCTTTCTTCATAGTCGACCAGAAGTATCCTTGGCGCAGGATCTTATTGGAAAGACTGGGCCCGGCTGTGTGATCTCCGCAAAAGCCTTCATGCATGATGGCGCTTAGTTCAGTCCCGGACACACATCTGAGATAGGGCATGGACAACCCCCGGCGATAGAGTTTCCCGTCCATCATGACATATCGGTGGACTTGGTAGTGGAGCTTCTTGGCTGCGACCTTGTCAGCTGGAACCTCCATGGCTGTCAGGTAGCGGATAAGCGGTCCCATCCAAGACGTGGAGTGATCGACGATGTGGACCGAGGGGGCCCTGATGCTTGGGACAGGAAGATGGTTGACGGGGGCCAGCCCGGCCAGCTCCGCCTCGGCGTTGGTGGCCAGCTTCGCTAGTGTGTCCGCGAAGACATTTTGCTCTCGGGGCATCTGGCGGATGGAGTGCTTTGTGAATGCCTATAGCATCTCTCTCGTACGGGTCACATAGTCCGCCATTCGCTCTCCTTTAGTTTGATATTCCCCTGAGATTTTCCTGACAACTAGCTAGGAATCACTGTAGATTTCCAGGTTTGTTGCCCCGACCTCCCGGGCCAAACGCAGCCCGGCTAGGACAACTTCATGCTCTGCTTCGTTATTAGACGCTTTAAACTGGAAATGAAGAGCATTTTGTAACTGGTTCCCCTGCGGTGACACCAAGATGATCCCGGCCCCGTTCTCGTTCGAGGCTCCGTCCATGAAGACTTTCCATACAGGTGCCGCGGGGGCCCCGGGGTCATTGTCTTCCTGAGAAACCCCGGAACACTCAACGATGAAATCAGCCAAGGCTTGCCCCTTGATAGATACTCTAGGGACGTAGGATATGTCGAAATGACTCAGCTCCATGGCCCACTTCAGGAGCCTTCCCGATGACTCGGGCTTCTGTAACACTTGCCGCAGGGGGTGGTTGGTCAACACCTTTATGGCGTGGGCCTGGAAGTATGGCCGGAGCTTCCAGGATGCCATTAGCAGGCAAAAGGTAAGCTTCTCGATCAGTGGATACCGAGACTCGGCGTCCAACAATCGCTTACTTACATAATACACCGGGAGCTGCGTCATCTCCTCTTCCCGCACTAGCACTGCACTGATCGTGTGTTCTGTCACTGCCAGATAGAGGTACAAAGGTTCTCCATCCACCTGTTTAGCCAGAATCGGAGCTTGGGCCAGGTGTTCTTTCAGTTTATGAAAAGCTTCTTTGCACTCAACTGACCATTCGAAACGTTGGCTCCCCCGAAGGACGTTGAAGAACGGGATGCACTTGTCTGTGGCTTTGGAAATGAAATGGCTCAAGGCGGTTATCCGCCCTGTCAGGCTTTGTACGTCCTTATGCTTCCGGGGGGAGGCCATATCAACTAGCGCCTTGATCTTATCTGGATTGGCCTTTATTCCCCGGAAACTCACTATGAAGCCCAGGAACTTCCCGGAGGCCACGCCGAAAGTGCACATTTTGGGATTCAGCTTCATCCCGTACTTTCGAATGACTGCGAAAGCTTCGGCCAGATCGTCTGATTGCTTCCCGGAAGTCTTGGACTTGACCAGCATGTCATCGATGTAGACTTCCATGTTTCGCCCTAGCTGCGCCCAGAACATCCGATTGACAAGCCTTTGGTAGGTTGCCCCGGCGTTTTTCAATCCAAAAGGCATGACTATGTAGCAGTATATCCCCTTCTCGGTCTGGAAACTGGTGTGCTCCTGGTCTGCCACATGCATAGAGATCTGATTGTAGCCGGAGTAAGCATCCATGAAGCTCAAGGTCTCATACCCGGACGTAGCATCCACCATTTGGTCGATCCGGGGAAGCAGGAAACAGTCCTTCAGACAGACTTTGTTGAGATCCATGAAGTCGATGCATGTTCTCCTTGTCCCATTTGGTTTCAGCACCAAGACGGGATTGGCTAGCCACACGGGGTACACAACCTCGCGTATGAAGTTGATAGAAGACAGCTTCTCAACTTCCAGCTTAAAGGCCTCGGCCCTCTCCGTCCCCAAAGGCCTGCGTTTCTGGCGAACCAGGGTCGCGTTTGGGTCAATACTTAACGCATGGCAGATGATGTTGCAGTCGATTCCAGTCATGTCTGAGTGAGACCATGCCAGGATATCCTGGTTTTCCTTAACTTGGGCGATGATGGCGGCCCAAACATCTGCCGGCAGACTCTTTCCGACTTGGATGATCCGGGTTAGATTAGTGTCACTGATGCATACCTCCTTTATCTCGTCCATTGGTTCCAGGATGCGATCTTCCCCTATCCTCGAGTCCAGGTCATCTTCCTCTCAGACGACCCTCCCAGCCAGCGGGGGAGGAATCGGGTCGACAAAGACCCCTACGGGTTCTTCCCGGACCATATATATTGGCCAAGCTGACACGTGGTAGCACTTCCGGGCGCTCTTCTGGTCTCCCTGGACAGTCCCCACCCCTTCGTTGTCGCATGGGAACTTCATGCAAAGATGATGGATGGAGGTGATGGCCCTGAACTCGACTAATGCGGGCCGGCCAAAAATGACGTTGTAAGCGGTGGGGCAGTCCACCACAACAAAGGTGCAGAACTTGAATGAGTGTTGCAATTCACTGCCCAGCGTAACGGGCAGCTGGATCTTTCCCATGGGGAGAAGTGCGTCCTCGTTGAAGCCGTAAATCTAGGTAGGGAATGATGCCAGATCCGCTTCAGTAAAGCCAATGGTGATGAAAGCGGGTTTGAACAAGAGGTTGACGGAGCTCCCGTCGTCCACCAACACGTGGGACACCAACTTGTTGGCGATTTGAGCACTATGACCAGCGGGTCGTGATGCGAAAAATGGACATTGTGGGCGTCGTCCTCCGTGAAGGTTATGGGGAGGATCATCAACTTAGGGCGCTGAGCTGGGGCCTAGACAAGGGCGCATACCTCTTGATCGTGGTCTAGCTCGCTTAGGTAGCGCTTTTGGTCGTTCCTGGATGGTCCTCCCAGGTGAGGTCCGCCTGAGATGGTGGCCACATGTCCGTCAAATCGAGGGGGTGCAGCCCCTGAGGGGTAAGGCATGCCAGGGTCAGGGTCCTTGTGCATACCCTCCCTAAGGCGGGTACGCCCGGGGCGTTCCCGGGACAGTGGGCTGTCCGGGGCCCGCTGACAGGCCCGAGACTCCCACGGGCATCCTAACCCACTGGTGGAGGTGCCCCAGCTTGATGATATTTTCGATCTCATCCTTGAGCTGCCGGCATTCTTTGGTGGTGTGGCCCACATCCTTATGATAGGCGCACCTTTTGCTGGTATCCCTTGGATTCCTTCCCCCTTTGAACATGGGGCTGGGCTTCCGGTAGTGAACTGCTATTTTTGTGGCCAGGTAGATGTTCTCCCTGGTGTCCACCAGATTGGTGTATTCTGAATATTGGGGCTCATAGACCCTCCTTCCCTTCTTGACAGACTCGGGCCGATTCTGGCCTTTGCCAAATCACTTCCCCCGGGAAGGGTTTACGCTCGCTTCAGTCACTCCTGCCTGTGAGTGCTGGGCCCCGACAGGGGCGACGCTGTGCCCTGCCTGTGTGACTCCATATCCGGAGTAATGGGTGGATTGGGCCGGGGCATACCCCGAAGTGGCAGGGCCATACACCGTAGGGGTGTAGCTTATTCCAGGCGCGACGGCTGGTCCCGGAGCGACGGGGGGCACGGTATAGGACTATGCCGGGTACTACGCCCCGTACCCCGAGAACGCCTGGGTGCTGGGTTATGGAGCCGAAGGCCACCCAAAAGCCTGAATCTGAGCTTCTTCCCAGTTGATGAATCTCTGGGCCCTCCGGATGAATTCTTCCAGGGTAGCGGCCTTGCTATGCTGTATGTCATCCCAGAGGGGGGACCCGGCCCGGATCCCGGACTGTAGTGCCACCAAGCGCTGCCCGTCATCCACTTTCTTCTTGGAGGCTTCTTCAGTGAAGCGCTGGATGTAGGCCCTCAAGGTCTCCGTGGGGAGCTGTTTGATATTTGCGAGGGCGCTAATCTTCATGTCCTTCCTCATGGCAGCCACGAACTGCTTGCGAAATGCAGACTGCAGCCCGGACCAGGATTGGATGGTTCCCGGCTTAAGTCTCTTCCACCACTCTTCAGCAAGACCACCCAAAGTGATCGAGAAACAGAGGCACTTGCCGTCGTCACTGACGTGGGCCACTGTCATGAGCCGGTTGTATCGGGACAGATGGTCCCTGGGGTCGGTGTTTCCAATATAGGCGGTGAGGCTTGGCATCTTGAACCCCTTGGGGAGTACAGCGTCCAGGATGTGCCTTGCGCAGGGCTCTTTATCCTCCTCATCGGAGTCGGTGTCCGCGCCTTCTTGCTTGCGGACCAAGCGGTTCGTCACCTTTTTCAAAGCGGCTAGCTGCTCCATGAGCTTCTTGGCAGTGCCGTCTTCCAGGGGGATTCTTTTGTTCCTCCTATCGTTGATGTTGTTTCTGAAGTCGCCACCTCAAGGGAGGATCTTTTCCTTACGGGTCCGCTCTTTCCGAGCGTTCAATCCGTCGCATAAGTCTATCCGGGACGTATCGTCCCCTAAACTAAGGGTGTGACGCTCCTCGCTGCGAGTTCGCTCCCAACAGTTCTTGATAACCGAGGCACTTGGGTGCAAAGATCTATCCCGCCCGTCTCGCCCTGGGGCGTGTCGGGGCTGTGCGTTCCGCGGCCGCGTCCCCTGCGGATTGATCGGGTGGCCTCATCCTGGGACGGGGAGCACCTTCTCTTTCCTAGGGAGCGGCCGGGAACGGGTCCCAGCCTTTGCGACGGGGGTGGTCTTTTCTCGGGTCTTTCCACCGGCCTTATTTTTCTCCCTGTCCGGGTTTCCTGGAGCTGGCTCAGGAAACGGCTCCGGGGGAGGGGCTGGGCTTGCTCCTTCTGGGACCCCAGCTCGTGCTTGTGGAGCTGGTTGCTACGCTCCTGGAAGTGGGCCAGTCGCGGGATTGGTTTTCGGACCTTGCGCGACTATGAATGCTTGTAGGGCTTGGAGAGACTCTTGCATCCGTCGATGCGCCTCCGCTTGCTCAGCGATCCTGACCTCCTGGTTTAGGTTTTGCTGCCTCAGTCTGATCACCTCCAGGTCCTACTGGTTGGGCTCTCCTTCGAGGATCTCGGGATCCGCAGCTTCGTCATGGTATTCCCCCTCATTTTCCTCTTCATAATATTCCTCCTCGTTTTCCTCTTCGTATTCAGTCCCACCCTCGTAGTCTTGTGACTCATCATGGTGAGATGTTTGAGGAGGCGCGTTCTCGGGCAGATCCTGAGGGAGATGTTGTGAAGGCAGCGGGTCTCTATTGCCCTGCTCTGGATTGCTAGGGTCGAAGGTCTTGTGTCATGTGTTCACCATTGTAGTAAAGGCTTGACGTTAGCACTAGCTTCCTTCAGCTCTCAATGAAAGCACCAAAATGTTTACCGAGATTTTCAAAAACCACACTAATAGATATTAGCCAAGAATAAAGATATAGAATGTAGAAGATTAATACAAGGTTTTTACGTGGTTGGGGCGTTAATGAGCCTTAGTCCACGAGTCAGTTGTATTAGAGCTTAGAAAGTCTTTTACAATGGAGTTTCTCTCTATGTTTTGGCAGAGTAATTGTATACTAGTTGAAGAGAGATCCTTCTTCCAGTGTTCTATAGCCTGTATTTATAGACTCATGGGAACACTGGGTCTGGGCCGGGTATAACCTGGGCCCATCAGAGATATGGATACTCTTGGCTTCTCTAGTGGAAGCCCAATATAAAAGATAAAACATATATAAATTCAAGACTAATCAAGGCCCAATAAGGTGGCCCAAGAGCTATACTTCGCCCGAAAAAACGGTGCTTTTGGTCTGGGCACTTCGAGTTACGAGGCAGATTCAGGGGACAAGATCAATCAGAGCACTTGGCAGCGCAGATCAGAAACAGCGGCGTGCAATCCCGAGGTGACCTTTTCTGCAGACGAAAAGTGGGGACAACCCCCACGCGGAGTGGGGCGACTTCAGAGTCACGGACGCTTTCCCTTACCAACCGGAGTCGACCTAATCCGGGTACGTTTACCTTTGTCCCTCTTTGTTTACCACAGGCCCAGACCGAACCAGGCTCTGGGAACGTTCACGAGTACTTCAACGGGGCTTGAGCTCTGTATGTCTCCTGGACAACCATCCTAGATCACCATCAGGGCCCTGAAGAGCACTAGGGCCATGCCCCCCTCGGATATTCCTGTACCAAGCGGTCTTGGGCCGGGCCCACATTCGAGCGCCCAGTCCATGGGCCTGAACCGCCGTCCCGAGCCCACGTCAAGAAATGGGGATAACAGTAGGAAATGTAGATCGCCCATTCACTGGGATAAGATGGGTGAACAGAAATACTTAGGTCCTGAAGCAGTTCAGAGGACTAATGAAGCTATTGAAAAGATTAAAGCTCGGATGCTCGCATCGCAGAGTAGACAGAAATGTTATTCAAATCTGAAGCGCAGGAATGTGGAGTTCCAAGTGGGAGACTATGTGTTCCTTAGAGTTTCACCATTGAAATGGGTGAAAAGATTTGGGAAAAAGGGCAAGTAGAGCCCTAGATTTGTGGGACCTTTTGAGATCCCAAAGAGGATTGGTCAGGTGGCCTATAGATTGGCCTTACCTTCAGCATTGTCAGCCGTGCACAATGTATTTCATATTTCGATGCTGCGGAAGTATGTGTCTAATGAGACTCATGTACTAAGTTATGAAGATCTGGAATATTGACCCTTAATTTGGTCAATGACACATAGTCAAATAAACGACAAAGAACAAAAAGGAAATCCATAAGAGAATCAAATGGGAAGAAATTTACACAAGTGATTTATAGTGGTTCGGCCCCAACTAGATGGTAATGACCTACGTCCTCTTAGTGTTCTTATTGATATTGAATCTCAACACTGTGATCAAAGAACTAGGGTTCTTGAGTTTCACAAGCCTTGAGAGTATTACAATTTTCGATGGATAATCACACTATGATTTTCTCTCTAAATCCAAAGATTAAAAGTTCAAAAGTCCCTTCCTTGAGCCCTCTCATTCTTATTTATAGGCTTGAGGAGGTTACATGGGCCGATGGGCCTTAATTATCCTTAATATCAGCGTATCAAGGCAATAAAAAGAAAATATATTGAATGTAGTTATTACAAGATTGCGTATCTTAAAGGAAGTAAATAGAATCATGCGACCAGATTGATCGCATCTAAACACAAGATTTGATGAATCAATAATCATTTGGTCGATAGGCGAACAGCATCCCTTCACTTCAGAACTGCCACGTGCCAACCACATGTAAGAAATTATTGCCACGTCATTAGGAGCCATTTTTGGGTAAACATTTGACCCCAAGTTTATTTTACTGCGACCAGCATAAAGTAAACTTAGGAGACTGACCCTTCGCATACCCCACTAAATCTGTCAGAGCCGTCCACGCCTTCTCGAAAAAGGCAACTAATCATGTCTTTTCAGTTTCCCAAAAGTTTTCTGATGGCTATCGTGCTTCCTCGTGCCTTGAAAAGTTAATCCCATCATTACCTCTTTTACAGCGCCACGACCAATATAAATAATCCATTCTTTTTACTTTTTACCAATCCTCTTTTCCTCAAGAACTCTGAAGAACAAAGCAAAACAGACTCAGACAAATTCGCTGATCCAAGGTGCGCCTGTCCAATCGTTTGAATCAACGCTCGAATCCTCACACCAATCTTTCATCCAAGTAAGTTTTCTGATCGATTCATTTTTGTTATGTTGTACTGTTACTATTTTCCCTTTATTTTAGGTTCTAAGTTCTTGACCATTTCTGTCTGTTCTTGCAAAATGGTTTTGGGGTAAATGGGTATGTTGATCTGCGCTAAATATGGTAGGAAAATAACACCTTGCTGGGGTTAGGAATTAGTTTGGTAGTCATGATAATCAATTTAGGGCGTAAAATCGAAGTAAAAATTCGATTTTTAAGCTTGTAGAAAAACTAGGTTTTTTCCCCCCCTTCAGAATCGAAAAAGTTTCTCCTGGAAAAACTTTTTACTTCTGCTTTTTGATCCATTTTTCAAATTGTTTGCATAAGATTTAGTGTTTTTGTAAGAATGTTGCTGGTCGTATAAAAGCTTAACTTTTATACATGGGGAGGTGAGAGGCCAATTGATGACGACCTGCTCGCTCAGCTGCTCATGGACGAAGAACAGTCGTCACTACTCATCCCGGAGATTCTTTTTTCTCGTACTCCAACCAACATACCTCCATCCAGTCCATCAAATATGGGTAGAGTAAAATCCACTGCCCAGAAAAAGAAACCAACCAGACCCTCTGTAAATCAGCTTGCTCCTCAGGCTGGAATTCCTTCGACCAGTGGTCGAGCTGAAAACATGCATCCCGAAATCAAAAGACAGGCCCGCCCCCGCGACTTCCTTCGACCAGACATTGAATGGTACCTTGCTCCTCCTAGCCAAATCACTGTTAGGATGGTAAACAATTTCCTCAGGAAGTACGGGATTTCTGGGGTAACTTTATTCCTACCTACCACCGACCAGCGGGCAAACCTACCCGGCGGCACCTTCAGTGCCTGGTCGAGATATCACATTGAGGCAGGAGCAATCCTGCCTCTCCATCCTTTCTTCCAGGGAGTGGCCAATTACTTCGGGGTCGTTCCTTTCCAAATAACCCCAAACGGGTATAAAATGCTTTTCGCACTCTATATCATTTATAGCCATAAAAAGTGGCATGTCCTCACACCGCATGAGGTCAACTACTTGTATGATCTTAAATCTAACCCCAACTAGGAAAACACGGGGTTTTTTCATCTCTGCCACCAGGAATCAACCCGCACCTTCCTGAGCGAGACTACCTACAAGTCCAATGTAGGAAAGTACTACCAAGAGTACTTTTTAACTATTGATCTGGTTGCCAACAACCTAGCCTTCACCCAAGGAGGAAACTTTTTTATTCTCCGGTCATTTATTTCCTTTTATTTTATCTGCATCCTCCTTAAAAAATTAGCACTCTTCAGGTCCATGGCTGTGACCAGCTCCTACTCCAGAAATGGAGATTCGAGCAGCATCACTGGCCAGCATGACTGACATAGAAAAAAGTGTCAAACAACTGGTCACTGAAGCCAAACTAAGGCTGGTCAGGCTTCTGGCACCTCACCAGGACATGAGGGAGTCAACGGCAGAGAGCGCCACTGGTGAAGAAATTCCCGAGCAGCACCCAGACGTGTTACAACCTCCAAGGAGGAGGACAACTGGGGTGACAATCAGGGAACCCTCCAGCACCCCATGAGCAGATGGTCCCCCTTCCCCTTTGGGAAAAGGAAAAAAGAAAGTTTTCGAACCCCCTGCACCCATCGGAGAGTTTTCAGATGAGAACGGTACTGTCTTCTCACTCTTAGACAGTTTTCCCATTCCCTGTCATTTATTTGAAGGGGACGACAACTTTAAGTACACTCCAAATTTAAATTCAGATTTCTTCCAGGCAGTGAGTGAGTGTAGCAGTAGTTCAGTAAGTAATGTAGCGACCAATAGTTATAGTACGAGTACTTTACTTATAATTTCCCTGTTCTCATTTTTAGCTCCATCTATACATATTGTCTAACTGCTCGCAATGTTTCCTCACTTGTAGATATGTCATCTGGAGATATGTTCGATCGCTACACCGCACTTGTTGCTCCTTCGAGCAGGAAGAAAGAGAGCAAGCGGCATTGCGGAGAAAGTAGAAAGGCCCCTTTAACCAAGAAGGCCCGGACTGAGAATCCTCCAGCAGCTGCTCCTTCAAAAGAAACAACGCCACCTCCTTCTCCACTCGACCAGCCGTCTCCACCTGCACCAGCCGACTAGACACCTCTCGATCAATTTGGAGATCCCCTGACCAATACCGTGGCCGGCTCGGCCAGAGAGAGAATATACAAACTCTCAAAGCACAAACGCAGCTGAGAGGCCATCGTCGGCACAAACTCCATGGAGGCTGATCAGATAATAAACCGAGGGCTAAACAAGATAGCAGTGTAAACTGCTTTCTATTGCTAAGTTATTTTACTTTGTCATTTTCTGCCATCATCTTATCTCTTTACCTGATCGCATGGATTACTGACTATAACTGCTGGCTGACACCGCACTGGGGCTTTGGTCACCCAGACCAAAGTCTCCGACACCAAGCACACTGAGGAGAGGAAGGTGCTCGAGGGGAAAAATGCTGAATTGCTTGAGAAAAACACAGAACTGCTCGAGCAAAAATCTAAGTTGGTCGAAGAGCTTCAGCAGTTTCAGACTGCCCTGGCCAAAGCCAATGAAGACAAAGAGAAGTTTAGGGAATGTGCTAAACTTAACTACCAAAAGGCCAAACAACTTGAGGTCAAGCTGATCGTAAGCAGAAAGGAGAATGAGGAGCTGGAGGGGCGCGTCAAGGAGCTCGAGGAGAATAATTCCAGGAACATGGAGAAGTATAGGGGAGCCACACACCATTGCTTTTATGAGTTCTGGAAGCATAACCGCGGGGCCAACTTCAGTTATCTTTCTGAGTGCCTAAGGCAAACTGAAATAGCTCGGTGCACTGCTCGCCTGGAGGAAGAGGAAAGAGCCAACATTCCTGCCTCCCTAGAAATCTCCTTAGCAACGGGGATTAATGGCGCGGAAAATGAAGCCGTAACCACTGTCGACCAGGACACTCCTCAAGACCCTCCTGCCTCATAGTATTTTTATTTTTCTTTCTTTATCTTTTAGATACATGACCTACGGGTCGTGATGTAAAGACAATTTCTATCTTTATTGCTGCATGGGCAGCCTTTTTTCCTTTTAACAAACAATTACATCTGAGTAGTAACTGCTCGCAGTGTAAAGGGATTCCTTTTTTGATATTATAATACTTGCATTTTATTAAAACACCTGTTTGCATGACTGAACTTAGCATAGTACTTTGGTTTGATATAACAAAATGACAAATTTTTGAAAAATATTGTAAGTACCCTAGCATGCTTTCATTTATTTTGCTCATGTGTTTACATACCTTTTGATATGCTTTGCTTACTAGATACCTTATATGCCCCCCAAATGATTGAGGAGCTTTAGGTCCTCGGTCACTTGCCTTGACTAGGACCTGTTCGAACATTTCTGTTCGGAGCAAACATTTTTAAAATGATAATATAGCAAAATAACACACGTAATGAGCAAATACTTGTAATAAATACAATAGTTGGCAAGATTGACTGGCTACGCATAGTCCCTTTTATTTCTCGTAATAAATGGACAATCGTTTCTGTACGAGTGATCAATAAAATGATCTTACACTTATAAGCGATCAGTCACATAAAATGACCAACCCTTTTTCATAAACTTGTAAAAAGTAGAATTAATACAACTCAATTCTTTAAGAAGAATTGTTTATTGATAGTACTTGCGCAGGTGTTCTCCACTCAAATAACGAGGAATGATATCTCCATTTAAGCGAGCAAGTTTGTAAGTGCTTGGATGGAGGGCTTCTTTGATTTGGTACGATCTTTCCCAGTTAGGTCCGAGTACTCCAGTGGCCTGATCGTGGGTGTTGAGGAAAACCCTTCTAAGTACTAGATCTCCTACATTGAATTTCCTTTCACGTATTTTGGAATTGAAATACGGGGCGACCTTTTGCTGATATGCTGCTACTCGGAGTTGGGCTTGCTCGCGCTTTTCGTTGACCAAATCTACGATTCCATCAACAACTAGCTATTAGAGCCTTGATCGTACGTCATCCTCTGATGCGATGGGGGATCTAACTCAAGAGGCAACATAGCCTCATATCCATAAGCCAAGGAAAATGGAGTATGGCCTATTGTTGTGCGATGGGACGTTCTGTACGACCAGAGGACTTCAGACAATTGCTCTAGCCATGCCCCCTTCGCTTCCTCAAGCCTTTTCTTCAGAGTATCCTTCAGTGTTTTATTGACTACCTCGACTTGTCCGTTTTCCTGAGGGTGAGCAACTGAAGAAAATCTCTTGATAATTCCATGTCGCTCGCAAAAATCCGTGAACAAATCACTATCAAACTGTGTGTTGTTGTCTGAGGCAATGTTTCTTGGCAATCCATAGCGACACACGATGTTCTTGACCACGAAATCAAGCACTTTCTTGGTCATTATGGTTGCAAGTGGCTCAGCTTCGGCCCACTTTGTGAAGTAATCAACGGCTACTACGGCGTACTTGACGCCGCCCTTCCCTGTGGGCAAAGATCTGATTACGTCTATACCCCAGACTGCGAATGGCCACGGACTTTGCATCTGTTTTAGCTCATTAGGGGCTGCTCGTGAAATTTTCGAGAATCTCTGGCACTTGTAGCATCTTCGCACAAATTCCATCAAGTCTTCATTCATTGTTGGCCAGAAGTATCCTTGCCTTAGGATCTTTTTTTATAAACTCTGCTCCCCAGCATGGTCCCCACAAAAGCCTTCATGGACCTCTCTCATCAATTCTTTGGCCTTCTCTTTTGAAATACACCTAAGAAGTGGCATTGAGTATCCCCTTCGATATAAGATTCCATCGACTGGGATATACCTAGTAGCCTGTCGCTGAAGGGTCCTGGCTTTGTTTCTGTCCATTGGCAACACACCCTTCGTCAGGTACTCTATGTAAGGTGCCATCCATGTATCTGCCACTTGAATCACCAAAGAGGTTTCTTCTGGTTGGATGCTTGGTGCAGACAGCCATTCAGGGTGTCAGCATCCTTGGCACTTGCTAACTTGGCCAAAGCATCAGCATTTGAATTTTGGTCGCAAGCTACTTGCTGGAGGGTATATTTCTCAAACTAGGCCAACAAATCTCTTGCTTTATTCAAGTAGGAAACCATCTTTAGACCTCAGGCCTGGTATTCTCCAATGATCTAATTGACCACTAACTGAGAGTCACTGTATATTTCAAGTGACTTTATGTTCATGTCTCTAGCTAATCGTAACCCTGCGAGCAATGCCTCGAACTCTGCTTCGTTGTTGGATGCCGTGAAGTCGAATCTACGCGCAGTGAAATCGATGCCCTTCAGGCGTTATCAAAATCACTCCAGCTTCAGCGTGATGCTCATTAGAAGAGTTGTCCGTGAACAAATTCCATGAGGGAGCTTGGTTTTGGGGTTCAGGCTCTTCTATCCCTTCTGGCTGCTAGCTGTCTGGAAGCCCAGAGAATTCTGCAACGAAGTCGGCCAGAGCTTGTCCTTTTATCGCTGCTTGTGGTAAGTAAGAGATATCAAATTGCCCAAGTTCAACCGACCATTTCAATAATCGGCCCGCGGCTTCTGGCTTCTACAGAACTTGCCGTAGAGGTTGGTCGGTCAAAACTGTGATTGGTTGAGCTTGGAAGTATGGCCGTAACTTTCTGGAGGCTAAGATCAAGGAATAGGCTAATTTTTCAATAGGTGGACACCATAGTTCTGCTCCTATTAGCCTCTTGCTTACATAATAAATGACCTTTTGCACGCCCTCCTCCTCTCTTACTAGAACAGCACTAGCAGCGTATTCTGTGATCGCCAAGTAGATGAACAAAGTCTCATTATCAACCGGCTTTGATAGACTCGGTGGCTGAGACATGTGCGTCTTTAAAGCTTGAAAAGCCTGCTCGCACTCCTCCGTCCATTCTAACTCTTTGTTGCCTCTAAGTAGATTAAAAAATGAGACGCATTTGTCTGTTGATTTAGAGATAAATCTACTTAGAGCAGCAATCCTTCCGGTTAAACTTTGAACATCTTTGATTTTTGTTGTCGATTTCATATCGACCAGGGCTTTGATCTTCTCGGGATTGGCCTCAATTCCTCGCGAGTTCACTATAAATCCCAAGAATTTCCCTGATCCAACTCCGAAGGAACACTTGAGGGGATTTAACTTCATATGATATTTATTCAAGATGTTGAAACATTCTTGCAAGTCCCCTATGTGTCCTTCTGCCTTTTTTGACTTAACCAGCATGTCATCAACATATACTTCCATGTTTGTACCGATCAGCTCCTTGAACATGTGATTGACTAGTCGCTGGTAAGTCACACCATCGTTTTTCAAACCGAAGGGAATTACTTTGTAACAGTAAATCCCTGTATCAGTCCGAAAGCTAGTGTGATCCTCATCAGGTGGATGCATACTGATCTAATTATACCTAGAGTATGCGTCCATGAATGACAGGATCTCGTGTCCTGTAGTGGCATCGACCAGATGGTCGATCCTAAGGAATGGGAAACAATCTTTAGGGCAGGCTTTATTGAGGTTTGTGAAATCCACGCACGTTCTCCACTTGCCATTCGGCTTGGGAACTAGCACGAGATTAGAGACCCATGATGGATAAAATGCTACCCTGATGAACCCATTCTCCTTTAGCTTCTCGACTTCTTCTTTCAAAGCTGTTGATCTGTCTTTGTCGAGCAGCCTTCTTTTCTATTGTACCGGTGGAAAAATTTTGTCTATGTTCAAGACATGGCTGATAACTTTCGGGTCTATCCCAACCATGTCTTTATGCGACCAGGAAAAGACCTCCTGGTTCTTTATTAAAAATTCCACCAGATTTTGTTTTGTTGTTGTCTCTAAGTCTTTACCGACTTTCACAACCCTGGTCGGATTTGATTCATCGAGTTGGACCTCTTCAAGGTCCTCGATGGGTCCCACTTCTTCATCAAAATCCCCAAAGCAAGGATCCAAATCTCTATCCTCACTTTGGTCAACACCCTATTCGGTGACACAATCACCTGATTGGGCTTGCCCTTCACTGGCTGTCTGCAACTCTGTCTGGAAGTTTCCCTCAATCCACCTTTCGTTGCCTTAGATATCGAGGCGTTGTAGCACTCCCTCGCTTCTCGTTGGTTTCCCAATACGCATCCTACTCCTGCGTCGGTTGGAAATTTCATGGCAAGGTGCTAGATTGAGGTTACAGCTCGCAGGTCGACCAGAATAGGCCTCCCAATCACAGCATTATACGTAGAAGGACAATCAACTACTATGAAAGTAGTGAGTAATGTTCTGCTTGCAGGCGCAGTTCCTATTGTAACTAGGAGCCTAATCGACCCTGTTAGCACGAGCCCTTCACTAGAAAAAATGTATATGGTTTGGTTGCATGGCTCCAAGTCCTTGATGGACAACTTCATCCTCTCCAGTGAAGACTTGTACAAAATGTTGACTGAGATCCCTGTGTCAACCAGCACCCTCTTAACCATCATGTTGGCGATTTGGACGTCAACGACCAGCGGATCAGAGTGTGGGAATCGGAGGTGCTGAACATCGTCTTCAGAGAAGGTTATCAGCTCCTCCTCTGTTCGAGCTTTCTTCAGTGCTTGATCCTCCACACACATCATCTCGATGTCTTGGTCATGGCGTAAGGTTCGAGCGTATCGCTCCCTTGCCTTCCCACTATCCCCTGCGAGGTGTGGGCCGCCACAAATGGTGAGTAATGTACCTGCCATAGGAGTTGGCTGTAAAGGTGGCGAGCGTTGTCATGCAGGCGCCTGCTCGTTGCCTCCTTGAGCCTCTGGCTGAGACCCTCCTGCGGCTCGTACATACCTCCTTAGGTGTCCTTGTCTGATAAGGAACTCAATTTCGTCCTTCAACTGGTTACACTCATTGGTGTCATGTCTGTAGTCGTTGTGAAAACGACAGAATTTTGTTGTATCTCTCTTGGAGATATCCTTCCTTATAGGTGCTGGTCGTTTATACGGGACATTGGCATTGGTCGCCTGGTAGACCTCTGCTCTACTCTCGACAAGGGCTGTATAGTTGGTGAATCTCGGCTCGTATCTATTGCCTTTGGGGCGTTTATTTTTGGACGCTGATGGCTCATTGCTCGCCCTTTTTCCACTATTTTTTCCATTTCCATTCCCACTGCCTTTGTCATTGCCATTGGGTTTATCTGACCCGTTGGTCGCTTTGGTGGGATCTTCCTTTGGTCCCTTGTCTTTTGTAGGCAATTTCCCCTCGTTGGTGATCGCATCTTCGAGCTTGATGTATCGATCATCTCGATCAAGAAATTCTTGGGTACTTTTTACCCCATTCTTTCTTAGGCTGTTCCAGAGGGGAGAATGGCGCCTAACCCCAGCAGTTAGGGCCATCATCTTTCCCTCATCACCCACTGTTTTGCCTTCAGCCACTGCCCGCATAAAATGTTGGACGTATTCCTTTAAGGGCTCTCCATCCTTATGTCGTATCTCAACCAGCGGGTTGGCCTCAGTGGGATGTACACGACCCACGTAGAATTGTCCGTAGAATTCCTTTACGAACATTTCCCATGATACTATAGTAGCAGAAGCGAACTTAAAGAACCACTCATGAGCAAGGTCAGATAGGGTGGCGGGGAAGATCCTGCAGCGAGCATCATCCGACACCTTCTGAATATCCATTTGTATCTCAAACTTGTTTACATGAGATACTGGCTCCCCGTACCCATCAAAATTTGGCAGTACTGGCATCTTGAACTTGCTGGGGGTTTCTGCCACAGCAATCCTCTGCACAAATGGAGTGCCTCTCCTTCGGTCATACTCTATGTGGGATGTCCGACTCCCGACCAGCTGGTGTACTGCCTGGTTCAGAGCATCAATTTGAGCCTAAACCGCATCTGGGATCGCTGGCGCGACTGGTGCCGGAGGAGCGTACTCATCGTGCCTCTCGCGCCTGTCGTTGAGCACGTCCCTCAAGTCATCTTCTCTGCGCCTTTGTTCGCTAGCGCCCAGTCGATCAAAGATGTTATGCTGCTAGGGTTGCCCCTGGCGTTATGGATCGTAGGCCTATTTTCTCTTGGTGGGGGGTTTATGTCTCCACCTTTTTCCTCATGTCCTTGACCAGCATTCCTCCTGCCAGAATTGGGCTCATTATAGTCATGGTCATCCCTAAAATGCGACCGACTATGGTGCGACTGGCTAGTCATGTTGTTTCCTCCTCTAGCTGGCATCTCTCGAGCGTTGAGGGGAGGCCTGCGTTGGTCGGTGGGTCCTCGTGCATTATAATGCCGTGGGGGGCCCCTGATCGTAGAGCCTGACTTGTTGTGCCTTATGTTAGTAGAAAGGCACTGCCCCCTGCTCAGTGGATTTGGCTCATTGTCCCCTGGGCGTCTAGGGCTGCGGGGAGGCTGCCCGGCCCTATTCTACCTCTGGCGCTGGGGATTGCCGCGACCAGCTTGAGAAAGTGGTTGTTGCTTAGTATCCTAAATTGGGACATCTTCCTGAGCCACAGGCGGCTGCTCCGATCTTTGAGGACTAGCTGGCTAGAGCGGAGGACTCATATTTGGGGCTCGCTACGGTGGTGCATTTGGTGGCTGATTCGGTTGAGAGGCCGGTGCAGCTTGTCCTCGGGCCAACTGAATGGCTGCTTCAAGAGCGGCCATGGCATCCCTCTGCCGACGGTCTATGTCTGCCTACCGCTCATTCAGCTCCTGACGTTGACGCTCAATCTCCCTCTGTTGTTGCGCCAGGGTCTCCGCCGCATTCTCTTGATTGGCCCTCAGATTGGCCAACTCATCCTGCAACACACTCAGTGTTGTCCTCAGCGTCTCAGAATCCATTTCTTCCTCCTCAAAATCTAGGTGTGGCTCATTTTCAGCCACATTTGGAGGAGGAGGTTGAGAGGATGCAGCGCCAGCAACCTGTCTAGCTCTCTTAGATGTCTTCGCCATTTGATCTTTTTAAAGTTTTTGATTGATCTCTCAATGAAAGCACCAAAATGTTGACCCTTGATTTGATCAACGACAGGGAGTCAAATAAACGACAAAGAACAAAAAGGAAATCCAAAAGAGAATCAAATGAGAAGAAATTTACACAAGTGATTAATAGTGGTTCGGCCCCAACTAGATGGTAATGACCTACGTCCACTTAGTGTACTTATTGATATTGAATCCCAACACTGTGATCAAAGAACTAGGGTTCTTGAGTTTCACAAGCCTTGAGAGTATTAAAAATTTTGATGGATAATCACACTATGCTTTTCTCTCTAAATCCAAAGATTAAAAGTTCAAAAGTCCCTTCCTTGAGCCATCTCATTCTTATTTATAGGCTTAAGGAGGTTACATGGGCCGATGGGCCTTAATTATCCTTAATATCAAAGTATCAAAGTAATAAAAGGAAAATATATTGAATGTAGTTATTACAAGATTGTGTATCTTACAGGAAGTAAATAGAAGCATGCGACCAGACTAGTCGCATCTAAACGTAAGATCTGATGAATCAATAATCATATGGTCGATAGGCGAACAACATCCCTTCACTTTAGAACTGCCACGTGCCAACCACGTGTAAGAAATTCTTGCCACATCATCAGGAGCCATTTTTGGGTAAACATGGAGCTACAGGCAGACCTATCCTATGAGGAGCAACCAGTCCATATATTAGACAAGAAGGACAAGGTATTGAGGAATAAAATCATACCTTTGGTTAAGGTATTATGGAGGAACAGCAAGGTCGAGGAGGCGACCTAGAATTGGAGTCAAATATGCGGGATGGGTATCCTGAGCTGTTCAGGTGAAATTTCGAGGAAGAAATTTCTGTAAGGGTGGGATAATTGTAACGTCTCATTTTCCCTAATAAGACTTAGTGCCTTGATTAGGAGGGGTCAGGAGGGCAATAATTGAATATTATGTGCATGTTTGTGATTGTATGAATTATTATGTGAATTGTGTGAATTGTATTATGATATGACTATGCTTGCATGTTTAAGTGTATTAAATATGCATGTGGACCCGTTTCTTATTAGAAGGGTATTTTCGTAATTTTTACTCGTTGAGGTATAAGTGTAAATATATGTGCTTTATGATTGTGACCACATTATTATGTGGATACATATAAGATAATTTGAGGATTTGTAGAACTTGGGGCAAAAGACGATTTTTGCGCTTGAGGGTATTGAAGAGCTTAGGTGAGGGCTAGGGGCGTTTTGGTCATTTCCCTTGCCCATGAGATAACTTAGTCAGTTGAGAAGGAAACCTATAGAGTTTACAAACACCAAATAACAGCCACACACACACACAGTCTCTCTCTCTCTAATTCCTCTTTTTTTCATTTGAAGCTCTTGAAGAGTTTGTGATTTTTGGAGGGGGAAAAGCTTAGAAATTGGAGGATGGAAGTTGGGATTGGAGTAGGAGGCACCTTAGGGTCGTGATTATTTAGAGGTAAGCTGCCATTCCTTTGAGTTTTTCCTTGAGTTTTTAGTGTTGTTGAATGTTCTTGAGTTTAAGGTATGATTTTGGGTTTTAAGAGGATTTTGGTACATTTTTGTGGTGAATTGATGTTACTGATAGTTTATCTAGGTTGTATGGAATATATTGTAGTCTGAATCTTGTGTGAAATACTTGTGTTGGTCGAAACTTTGGGTCTGATGTCGCAGGGAATCGCAGAGGAGCATTTGGGAAAAACACTTATGTTATGGGCTCGATTTGCGTTTCTAGTGACCTAGCGCAGCCGCACAAGGTTGGGCACGATAGCACTAGTGTCTCAGAAGGGCGAAATTGAAATTCGATTTGGCTCTTGAGTTGAGGGGCGCGATCACGCCAATGCCTTGGAAAGCCCAGTTTTTCTATGGGCGCGATCGCGCCAGGTGCCCCGAAAAGTTGTTTTATTGAATTTTAGAGGAAGGCCCGGGGGGCTCAGGAATCCAGTTTGGGAGCCCATTTGGGGGCTCAGGAATCCGGTTTGGGAGCCCATTTGGGGGCTCGGGGGACATTTTTAGTGCCTTGTTAACTGGGAACAGTAGCTTTCATAGTTAGGGCCTTGATTGGAGCTTGGGATTTGGGGTTGATTCTTGATGAACGTATACTTGTATTGTGACTAGGGTTTCTGCAAGGCTCAGGTTAGGGATAGTGCTCGGGGTCATTTCTTCATTCACACGAAGCTCGAGGTAAGAAAACTGCATCCATTACATTGGATACGTGATTAGGGATTGGCTCCATTGTTAAATATAGATATGATTAGGGTACGAGCCCTTGTGAATTAGCATGATTATGATTATGCCTGTGAATATCTGATTAAGCATACTAGAAAGTGTTGTATTTGATTATATGATAATAGATTATCTAGTTGATTATTCTTGATTGGAAAGCTCGACTTATAAGCCGTGGTCAACACTATGCGTGCGAAACGTAGGTCGCTATGGGTAGGCCATCTTGAAGTGCGATATGAACTTGTGTGACTTTGTGATCGCATACTTGTATAATGTGTCTGCTTGGTTACATTCATTACTGCTAAGCATGTTGTTTATATTCTATTGACTATTTGAATCTGTTTAATTAAGTTTTCTTGTTCAGTCTTGGCTCACAGGTGCTATGTGGTGCAGGTAAGGGTAAGGAGAAGCTTGGCCATCCATGAGTTGGAGTGTATTAGGGGCGACGTGTACATATGTAGTCTGCTTGACCGCCACAGCCGAGATATCACATAGGAACTAGGGTTGGACCCTATTTTGCCGCTTAGGTCGGCTTATTTTGTAATCCTTTGGGTTGTAAAGAACTTTCAAACTCTTATTTTGAGATCCCATGTAAAAACTAAATTTTTTTAATGAAAATGTTCCTTTGACCAAAATCTTTAATACATGAGCTATTAGTTACTTAATCACATATTTTAGTCCAAATGGCTCGTTTAGCGAGTCCAACACTATTTTAAATACACGTTGTAACAGTCCCTGATTAGTAGGTCGTTACAGTAAATTATATAGAATTTCCTAAAAAATTTACAAGATATTCTAAATAACTACAATATACATGGCCATAAACAAATTACGCCGAAAATACTTCCCGAGTTAAAAACTAGAGAGGGGGTGCACCAGTGTGACTTTTTTGGGGGTTGCACGCAAGTTTTTCCCAATGTTATTTTAAAACATACAATATATAAAGTTTTTTTTTTTTAAAAAAAAAAAAAAAGATCCCTTGGCAAAATGATATATTTTATAAAGTCATTTTGCACTCTAGTCTAATTTTGATAATTATTTACAAAATGACATCTGACAATTTAGATAGCTAGTTGAAAATTTTAAATAGCCGGTAGAAAATTTTAGACAGCTGGTCGAAAAATTTAAACAACTTATCAAAATTTTAGAATGAGACTATGGTGCAAAAAATTATCAAAATAAGTCTGTCTTTCTCAATAATTTCTTAAAAATAAAAGTTACATATTCCTTTCACTTGAAAAAAATGAAGTTACATATCCCTTTCAGTTGAAATATATTATAATATTTCGGCAAATATAGACAAAAACAGGTCCAATTATTTATTAAGATGCTAAAAAAAGAACTTAAAATGGAATCTCAACGGCTCAATTTATTAAAACAGCAAATTAAAACCATAATCACAACTATAAAAAATTAACATATAACTTGTATTACATGATATTTAAATATATTTCTCATATCACATTTTTAGCACAATTTCATAACAATACCACCACCTAAAATACTAATAAATTTAATAATCACAACTCACATTTGCAAATAAATCAAAAATGAGAATCTTTTATTTAATAACATTATTTTTTTGACAAATTATTTAATAACATTATTAGTACAATAAATGTTTCAATCTAATGGGTACAATACAATAGAAGCTTGCCACGCAACATTATTATAAAAATGTTTTTCGAAAATCATATTAAGAAACTTTATATATATTTTTAAAAAATATTATATATATATATTTTTTAAAAATATTTGACTAGAGGTACCACTAACCTGGGTTTTTCTATTAAAATAACGGACCACGATGGTCCACGGAGGGAAGCGGAGGGTCCGGGCAAGTGGACCATGGGTCAAATAAAACAGCGTCGTTTTGGGGTACTGTAGATGAAACCCGCCTGAAAAAATTGATCCATAGAAGACGAAGCAAGGCACCCACCCAATGTAACTGAGCTGGTTTTTTCATTTGTGTGACGAATTATTAGGTGTAGTGCCATTTTCAGAATCAAAATCAACAACCTTACAAAAACAAATACACAATTCTACCACCCGCCATAGCCAAACCACAGTGACTGCTCAACCAATCAATCTTTGAATATACATATATGTATATTTTGTAGTGCACAAAGTACCCATTATTCTTAACCTTCAGATCTAGCTCTTTCATCCCTATAAGTACAAATCTAAGCTTTACTACTTGTTTAATTTCGAGTCTTCATTTTGGCTTGCCTACGCTGAGTGAGGTGAGTTTCACTTCCTCTCATTTGTATGTATTTAAGTTTTTGTGATGACCCTTTTCTTGATTTGGCTTAGTTTGATTATGGATTGTGGTTGATTGGCATTTTCAGCAGAGAAAAGTTATGGGTGAGGGTGAGAGGTTTCAGCTGGGGACGGTTGGGGCGTTGACTCTCTCAGTGGTTTCATCAGTCTCCATCGTGATTTGCAACAAGGCACTGATTAGCTCACTGGGTTTCAATTTCGGTAGGTTAACCAGAGCCTTGGTAATTTCATTTGCATTATTGTCACATGCTTTTCATTTTCATATTTGCCTTTTAGTTTGTATTGTTATATTCTACTGTTGATTCTCGTGACAATGATATTTAAGAAGAAAAGAAAATAAATTGTTGTAATGGCTTTTAAGCATATATCTTGACAAGTATAAGGATTAAATTAACAAAGCTGGTGATAAGGAAATACAAATGGTAGATTACACAAGCTACTTACTAATCATTGATATTATTATTATAATATTTAGACCTTGTGTATGCTAACCCAACTTCAGTCAATACCTGTGTCCCCCTCCTTAAGGGAGTTTTAAAATATGGATGGTGGTAACAGAAATTTTCCCATCGAAAGGAGAAAACTAATGGAATCAGAGAGTAAATAAAATATAAAAAATAGCCTATTTTCAGGAAGATTATATTTTATGTTGAATGCTATACATGATAATAGAGCTTGAGTATAATGAATGTTCCATAATTAGTTTGAATTTTTATGCGAACTGATGTCATAAATGTCTTCTTATGTTGACTAATTGGAAAAAGAGAATTCACTCGCCTTAATGTGTACAATTTCGGGGATAATTCTTGGGACATAGAGTGCTTAGATAGATTAGTAATGTCAAATATACATTTTCTGGTCCTCTAAAATTCTAACTTCGTTGCTGATTTACACAAGTTGATTCAGAGTTGAAAATCTTATTATTGTAAAGGATGCAATCATGCAGACCTCAAACAAGGATAGAGTCTTGTAATCTGAAATTCACTTTTCAAGTTCTAAGATTACAACCAAATGTTTGGTTATCATCAATACTGTGGTCTTTTCTCCTTTCTGTCAGTATTCAATTTGTTCATTATAGAAACATGGGTGTAGTGTAGTAGTGTGAAAGCTCTAAACCTTAACTAATCTATCTCTGAATATTCATGTAGACATTCCTTTAGTTCTGGATAACTGACTCAGAAATCATGAGGTTGAAAATGAACTATTTTGGGTTCTTTTAGAAGGTGAACCTAGGTCATAATAGTAGTTTTACTTGACTTTAATTTTGCTCACCCCAATCCCCCACCCCCCTTTTCTGAGAATACAACTGTTCACATCACTTTACTTTTCTTAATCAATTTCTACCTACAATGGTGAGCTCCATAGTAACAATGGCTCAATAATGCCTAAGCAATACTTTGACTCCGTATATTGCAGTAAAAAGTGATAAAATACTGCATTGCGTTGGGAATGATTTTGTTTACTGACATTGATAAAATAAATTTGTCTTCTGCAGCTACAACTTTGACAAGCTGGCATCTTCTAGTCACCTTTTGTTCCCTTCATGTGGCTCTTAGAATGAAACTATTTGAACATAAACCATTTGAGCGAAATGCTGTTATGGGCTTTGGCATTCTTAATGGCATATCAATTGGGCTTTTAAATCTTAGTTTGGGGTTCAACTCTGTTGGTTTCTATCAGGTATACTCATTATTTTTTGTTTTGTCCTTTGATATTAGAATTAGTTCTGAAATGCCATGTTGTTTTTGCATTCCAGATGACTAAGTTGGCAATCATCCCTTGTACTGTACTCTTGGAGACTCTATTCCTTGCAAAAAAATTCAGGTTCTCTTAATAAATGCTTACCCTCTTAACTTTGCTACTGAAGTCTGGAATTAGGACTGTTTCTCTGCTCCTTGATTTTTTTTTCATATGAATACTTAGGATGTGCAAGGGTAATTAAAGTTAACCCCTTATGGACTGTACATGTAGCCAATTAGTCTCACATTATTTCAGACACCTTTCGTGCTGTTAGAATCATAATATATATATATATATATATATTTTTTTTAAAATATTTGATGTTCCTTTAGACCAAAAATATATTAGTCATGATTCTTGATTCTAACTCTGTGCAGAGATACAGACTTGAAGGGTCATCACATACATGTATAGCAAAATATTAACTGTTTTTTTTTCTCTTCTTTTTTTTTTTGGTGCCATATACTGATTTTAGCGTATTGCATGAGCTTGCATATAGTTAAAACAAAATTAACTTGTTTATAGGTTAATGTTATGCATGTATTATCATTAAGCATCAAAGTGTTTCCTCTGGTGAATTTTATGTATGCAAATTTCTATTGAAGCCTCTTTTAATTAACCACCTTAGACAAAGTTTATTTTCTTCAATTGAACCTTGTGTTTTTTTTTCTCTTGCACCATAAAACTGTACTGATGCACTTTATTGTCATTGCAGTAGGAGTATTCAGCTATCTCTTCTTATTCTTCTCCTTGGTGTTGGGATTGCAACAATTACTGACGTTCAACTCAATGCACTAGGCTCCATCTTGTCTCTTCTAGCAATTGTCAC
Source organism: Humulus lupulus (assembly GCF_963169125.1). NCBI lineage: Eukaryota > Viridiplantae > Streptophyta > Magnoliopsida > Rosales > Cannabaceae > Humulus > Humulus lupulus. Next base: position 100,349,243 of record NC_084800.1, read on the forward strand.
AACATGCGTTGCTCAAATTGTATCCTTCCAATACTTCCTTTAATATAGAAATGATAATTTTGCATATTTCCATGTTTGATTATTAAACGTTTTAGACATGCGTCTTTTCTAGCACTTGAGCAAAAATCATACCAGATAATCTACATTTTTAATCATATTTTCATATGCATGAATTTAGCATCTGATAATTACTGCTGTAGTAATTAAATGAGAGCACTTAACTTTGCCTAACTTTATTCGATGCCTTAAGCCCAAAATTTGCCTAAATGAGTAGGATACCCCAAAATTTTGTGGGAAAGTGGGCTAGACAAGTATGCGAGACATGTAATCTTGCATTTTACCAGTTGTCTTGTAAAGTACACTGACAGTAACTTGTATCAAATGCTGATTTTAGCCTGAAAGTTTGTTGGTGTCTGTTTACTTTTTCTTTCATACAGAGACTGGCGGATGTGTGACTTATTAGAATATCACAATCCGTCTTTCTTTTGCATAATTGATCTGAAAATGTATCATGTGGTGGGGTCATAATCAATTTTATAGCAGCTACTTTTGGCTTCTCCTGTGTAATCTTGTTTAAGTTCTTAACTATTTCGTTCCAGATGACTAATACCATCCAAAAGAAATTCAAGGTCTCTTCAACCCAGCTTCTATATCAATCATGTCCGTATCAAGCAGGGACATTGTTGATATCTGGTCCTTTTTTGGATCAGTTTCTCACTAATCAAAACGTATTTGCTTTCAATTATACAACTCAAGTGCTGGTGAGCATTGAAAGAATTTTGTCAGCAACTTAATTTCTCTCTCTCTCTCTCTCTCTCTCTCTCTCTCTCTCTTACTATTTAATTCTCTATGTGCTGTCTGCCTACAGGTTTTCATCATTCTCTCCTGCATGATCTCTGTCTCTGTAAATTTTAGTACATTCCTTGTTATTGGAAAGACGTCTCCTGTTACGTATCAGGTACTTGGACATCTGAAGACATGTCTTGTACTGGCATTTGGATATAGTTTGCTTCATGACCCATTCAACTGGAGGAACATCTTAGGCATCATGGTTGCACTTGTTGGAATGATAGTTTACTCCTACTTCTGCACTCGTGAGAGTCAGAAAAAAACTAATGAGGCAATATTGCCATCATCCCAGGTCGGTCATTGTCAATTGTTTTGTTAATTACACTTTCTTTTTCCTCTCTGTTCTACTAAGTTTGCATACATCATGGTTAATATTCTCACTCTTTCTTTCGCCTTTGAATTTTCCCAGGGAAAGGAAGGGGAATCGGATCCTCTAATTACGACGGGAAATGGAAATGATGTTGTAATTGATACCATTGCCCAGAAGGCTCCAGGATGGGACACAAACAAAGATTTGCACGCTTGATGAACTACCTTTTTCAATCTTTTTACCTCACAAGATATAAGAGAAGCATACATACAAAACTGTTGGAAGAAAAATGAGTGTTGTTGGCATGTAAGACCCCTCTTTCACCTCACCACACCTGATATCTCTCTCCAATCTACACTGGTGTTGATAGCTCTCATTTCATATCAGTGTTTTGTTTTTAAAAGTTATGAATTGACATGTTGACAATCATATGAGGAGTGCCCATAATAGTTAATGTTGTACCTAGAGGCCAAGAAAATATAAAGTTCAGTTTTGTAGAACATTATTCTGATGTTTTATTTGTCATTATTTGTGTATGGAAATTTACCCCCCTCTTTTTTTTTGGCATTCTCAATAAACCAGACAAACATGGGAGTTCCGTTTGTTTTCTAGTTTTGACAATTTAGTGATTCTTTGTTTCTTTCAGACTTGTTTACTTTTGAATTGAATAGTGTCAAAGCATTGGCAGTAAAAATTGCAACTCAATGACTATGATGACTTGTTAAAACGCATATTATTAATTTCTGTGCCCAGATCCTGATCTAGAATCTACACATCTCATTGACTAAACTTCTTAATACTAAGTAAAATATTTGCATGATTGTTAAAAGATAGCTTCAAACAAATTTATACTCCATTCAATCAATCTTATTAGTGAAAGTGAAAAGAAAAAGTAAAAATCGAATGAACAGAAGAAAGAAATTCTTTTGGGCTAGTTTGCTTAAAACTAGAATTCCCTAACACAATAAAAGTAAAGAAAAAGAAAACTTACTAGAAATAAATTACTCTTTAATCTTCCTGAACTCTTCAATCGAATAAGAAAATGGAGTAAAGCTGTTCAGAAGGTTCTAGATTTAAAAAGTTCACATTCACTTCAAATTAAAGAATGATTTTTTATTTTATAAAAAAAAATGATCTCGTTTCTGCAGTAGGAGAGGGTCGCATAGCATAAAAATTCCTCCTTATCAGCCAAAATACGGTCACAACAATATTTGAACAGTGTTTGCTTGCTCATATTACAAAGACCGCAAGTCCATCATAATCAAAATTATCTTTGCCATTATATAAACCTCTTAGGCTCCTATGAGATATCTAGATGGTTACTTTTTTTTATTGGTTATGCCTTATATTCTTCCACCTGACCTGTTATATAAATATATATAATGAAATGTACCACCTGTTATAACTTAGTTTGTAATATTTTTTATGTTAATAATTAGGTTCTGAAACTTACTTTTTTTAATAATAAGTAATTTTTGTTAAAGAAAGAAAATTTTCAGTTTGTACACAAAATTTTACTCCAAATTCAACTGGATGGTAACAAAGTTTTTCACTAAAAAAATCCAACTTCTAAAACTATGGGAATCAATTTTCCTTAACATAAGTATTTGTTAGTTTAATTATAAGGTGTTGTAACCAAATTCGTTTGTTATGTGTTTAATTTATGCTTAGAAAGTGGCATCATCATTCACCTTACCACAGTCCACACCAGCTCATTGATTTGAGAAAATGACCAATAGGTCCACCCATGGTTTTACAAGCCCTGTTTTGTTTTCGTTTTGTCCCTAACCAAATATAATATATATATATACAATTTTTCTACTTTAAGCTCTAATTAGTGTGACTTTTAGTGTTTTTTAATTTATCAAAAGTTTTCAGCGCGATTTTTGTTATGACCGTGTATATTATAGTCATTTAGATTATTTTGTAAATTTTCATAAAATTATAAATAATGTACGGTACCAAAAACTAGATTAAAACATGCTCTTTCCACGCGCATAAAAATATTAGTCATACATACAACAATATGTTTGACTTTAGTTTTTGATATTATAAACTATTCAAATTTATAAAATGTTTTAAATAGTTACAATATAAAAAAAATAAAAAATTAATTGGCTGCAAAACTGTTGACGGATAGACAAGACTCATTCTCCCACCCATAGTAGATAAAGTGAAGTGAAGCCTGTACGACAATTCCCTATATATATATTTTTCCTGGCCTGGCTTACTCATTTGTTTGAAGTTTAACTACACTTCTCTTCTTCTCCCCAGCTTCTTTCTTACTACTACTAGTACTACTGCCTCATTTACCTCTTAAGAAATAACCACCTCGCCATTTCCATGGCTCTCCGAGTTATCTTGACCAAAAAATTACTCGGATCAGGGTTTCACGCCCAACCCACATCCCGAATTGCCCTTTCTCGCGGCCTGCAAACCTTCTCCCTCCCCGACCTTCCCTACGACTATGGCGCTCTCGAGCCAGCCATTAGCGGCGAAATCATGCAGCTCCATCACCAGAAGCACCATCAGGCTTATGTCACCAACTATAACAAAGCTCTTGAGCAATTACAGGAGGCCATTTCCAAGGGCGACTCCGCTACCGTCGCTAAATTGCAGAGCGCCATCAAATTCAATGGTGGAGGTTCGTTGACTTCCCTTCTTAATACCCTTTTCAATTTTTATTTATTTATTGGTTTAACTGATTTTCCAGTGAGAGCTGAAAAAACCATAGTGTTAGTCTTAGTCCTGATATTGACATTTTTTTTCCTTTAAATTAATCAAGAGTGCTGAGGCAACATGATATACCCAAAAGGGTCAGGTGTGAAATGGGAATCAATAGACCTTGGAACTCCATGCTTGTCCAATCCTGAAAACAATTTCTTAGGAGTAGGGTGCTAACTAGTATTTTAGGTGATTGCTTAATGTCTATCTAGCAAATGTTATTAGGTAGCTAAGTTAGGAATTGCGTTATTTGTATTAGGCTTAGATGAAAAATGTGCGGGTACAGGCTTTATGGACACCATTTGTTGCTAAGGAAAGGGGGAAAAAAAGTTTTGGGGACCCCTAAATTTTTACTTTCAAATTTGAGCAATTTTCATTAGTTTCTTATTTAGAAGATTTGCGATCTTCTTCTATAATCATGTTGAGAAACAAACTTTTAAAGTTGACCCTTTTATTGTTTTCTGCAGGTCATATCAACCACTCAATTTTCTGGAAGAACCTGACTCCTATTAGTGTACGTTCATATTCTTTAGATAGTTTCATTTTTTTCTTCATGCCCTTGTCTTCACTTCTATTCTATAATAAGGAAATAAAGATTGCTTCTCCTAATAATTTATGCATTGCAGGAAGGAGGTGGTGAGCCCCCAAAAGGATCTCTGGGCTGGGCTATCGACACAGACTTTGGCACTTTAGATGCATTGGTGAAAAAAGTAAGCGCAGAAGGTGCTGCCTTGCAAGGCTCAGGATGGGTGGTATGTTTTACCTCTTATGTTATTAAAATCTACAATCCCTTCCCTTCTTTTCTTCAAAATAATTTATGTACTTTGTCTTGGCAGTGGCTTTCTCTGGACAAAGAATTGAAGAAACTCGTGGTTGAAACTACTCCAAATCAGGTAAATTCTGAAATGAATCTGATATTTTTTTCTTCTTCATAGCACCATTAGCTAGTAAAGATGGCCATGGTTGTGATTTTTGATGTTGTTCACATGACTGTAATCTATCCATATATGCTCAAAAACAATAAGAAATTAGCTTAAGGAGTAAACTGCAAAATTCTTGGTTGCTTCAGAAGACATTATGTTATAACACTTTTCAACTTAACATAATACAGTTTAGACAATGAAATAAAATATGTAAGTGACACATTACACTAAAAGTCCTTTTGCTTAAGTATCAATCATATGTATTCTATCAAGGAAAAGTGCTTGTAGACGAATGCTGTTGAATTGAGGAATATAAAACTAATTTTCTAATGATTTGCTACAGGATCCACTGGTCACTAAAGGAGCAAGTTTAGTTCCATTGCTTGGTATTGATGTTTGGGAGCATGCATATTATTTACAGGTAATATTTAGTCTATGCTCAAAAGTCCTATCTAGTTCGACATTCAGGGTATAGTTCTTTCTCTCCAATTAACAACACGTCAACACACTTGATGCCATTTTGATTGATTTATTCAATTTGTAATGATAGAAATATTTAGTGATTCTCTATTATGAGCATCAATAAATTATTATTATTTTAATTGCTTGCAACAAATATAGGATCTGAATGAACGAGATTCTCTTTTGATTGGTGAATGCCATGTGGAAATGGTAGTTCTCTTATATCTTGGGTTTCAGTCAAGGGAAAGAGGGTCTTCCATGTGTGTTTTGTTCTTATTTTCTTTCCGCTGTACAAACCTTGAAATATAATGAACCTCAAGAATGCTCAATAGTAAAATTAATAGGATAAATCAGTCATCTTTTTTTTTTTTTGCCCCTATCTAGTTTTTGACGATAATATAGGTTGGGAGAATTGTACTACTAGATCGGCACCCGCAGATGATGTCTTCTTTAGCGTAGCTGAGTGAAGTTTTGAAATCTAGCTCTTTCTGATGCATGCTCCTGTCCTCTTAGATTTTTCTGCTTGTTTTCATTCCTATGTTAATGTGTTCCCCAATTTTCTTGTTGCATTGTATTCTTTGGCTCGAGTTGAGAGTGTTTCCTCATTTCATTATGCAGTACAAGAACGTCAGACCAGATTACCTCAAGAACATATGGAAAGTTATCAACTGGAAATACGCCAATGAAGTATATGAAAAAGAATCTTCCTGAGCTAAACTTAGGTGACTTGCGGCCCGGAGGTTGATGATGGAATAAATTGAAACCATGTTGGTGGAGGCCTTGAGTTTCTCCCTTTGTTTTGAGATGTTTGAATACTAATGTATCTCATTTATGAAATTTAGAGTACCAACTCTAATAACATTTTTTTTTAAAATATGCAATCACTGGTTTATTTGGCCCGCCTTCTAATAACTAAATGAACTTTTTTTTTTCTCAAAAATAAAATAAAAAATGAAGTGGGCATAGAGAAAAGGACATATGTAACAGAGGCAGATTGAATATTGTGAGACCAAATTGGAGATGATGGAGATTGAGATCTTCTTCCTAGTTTAACCCCCACACTAGACGTAGTCATTTTTATCTTCCTCAGCCTCAGGTTCTCCCTCAGGTTCTCAACCTTTTTATCATCATCTCCAACTCCCAGTTATGATCTTGTTAGCTTCTTTTTTTGGATGTAGATCATGGGTCTGTTTACAAGAGTCGTGTACGATTCTTTGTTCATGTCCTCCTTGTTTATTTAGCTAATTTGTTTCCAATAAGACGAAAAGTATGGAGGGTCTGCCAGACCAGTTAGTTTGGGATATTTTGAATAGAACTAGAAGAACCACTGATAGAAACTCTGTTTTTTTCTCTTGTAAGCATTTCCACAATTTGGATAACGAACCAAGGCAACCCCTTTGGGTTGGTTGTGGATTAGACCCTATCAATGAATCTTTTAACTTTCACTCTGCAATGGATTTTCTAACTTAACAAACGTTGGAAAACAGTAGAGGATGACCAAGGGCTTTCTATTATATATAATTATTGACTTCCTTTCACTGACCTCACCTTGAGCTACTGCACTATGACAACTGCTGGCCTGGTTACATGTTTGATGGGTCATCTGTATTTCATATATTATTTTTAGTCCAACTATAAAGGTTGTGATGATCACACTATCTTGTCCATTCGTTTTGGTTTCTATTCACTTGAATAAAATGGGAATACAAACAATTTTCTTATGAGAAAAAATGACCATTAAATAATTTACACATATGTGGGAAGAATTGGGATTGGTATGGAGATTATAGAGGAAGAAAAAGAAGATCGATCACCAGAAAACTCAGATAGTTAAGGCGATTGAGTTTTGGTCGCCGCCCAAGGTGGTTGTGGATAAGGATTTTTGCCCAAATTGAGAAAGTGGTGAATCAAAGAGGATTTCAGGTCATGCTGGGAATCTAGATCAAAATCAGAGTCTACTGTCTAGCATTGGATTAAGTGGCATGAATGTTCTGTTAACAAAGTTGAAAGACAGAAGAAGTTATTGAAACAAAAGGGATGTGTGATATGGATCACGGGTCTTAGTGCTTCATGTTTGCATTCATTCTTTATTCGTTGTTTTATTGTTTTTTCATGGAACGATTTATGTTGTACCAAAATAATGCACAATGCATGATGATCTGCAGCCCATGACCATAAGAAACATACAGATCTATTCCAAACATTGATACCGTTTATTATTGTTATTTTTTTTTAGTCTTGTCTACGGCCTTATAATTAATTTTTATTAATTAGAGATCAGTTGCAAGTCCATTGTTTAAATAACGTTAGTTTTTTTTTTTTTTGACAAAATTCATTTCCCTTGGTTTATTACTAGAATTTTAGTATAAATAAATATATATATATATACATTAGGTGCAAAAAAAGTGCATAACTTAGTTTTATTTAGAATATTTATTAATTATTCTTATTAAGTTTTTACGATTGTCATATAAATTTTAAATAAATAAATAAATAATATTATATATAAAAAAATAACATATTAAAAGAAAAATTAGCTAAAAATTGTTTATAATTTAAAAATAAAATAAAAAAAATAATATGATAACCTTTTACATCACAAACTATCATATTTTAAGATAGAAAATATTTATGATATTATTCAAATCACATATTAATAATTAGAGAAGAAGTTTGTTTATTTTTGAAATGTTATTCTAATTTCTTATGTATTTACACAGTCATACTATTTGTATACACACGACACTTATATATAATGTATTTATAGTGCTTGTTGTTGTTTAATATGAATATATATTTATATAAGTTAGATTAAGTAATAAAAAAATAACATGTTTTCTTTTTAAAAATAAATAATAATTTTTTAATAGAAATTAAGATTATGTATTATATATTATTATAATAATGATATTTTATAACATTTGAATTTATATTAATTTTATTGACGTCGTTTTTCGTCAACTTAATTATGAAGAGCACTAAACAAGAATATAGAAAAAAAATATAAGAATTCAGGGGTTTTTTTTACGTGGTTCAACAGTTAAAATCAGTCTAGTCAACGAGTCGTTATTATTACTAATACTCTCTCAAAGCTTTGAATGAAAGCAATTTGACAGAGTTTCTTCAGTACAATTTGTGTGTCTCTACAAATGAATCAGACTAGACTATTTATAGACCTGGTTGTAGGAATATCTTCCCCCAATTTAGGGAAGTTACAATCAAGCATTCAAATTTGAAATAAATACACTAAATGCATTAATTACATAATATCTCATGATAATAGGGATGTAATATATGGTTATAACGATTTCTATGAAATAGGGATTTCCTAACAGCCTTTCCGTGTGACAAACGCGTCATTGAGCTCGATCATTGTGCTGACGCGTGTTGACTGTGTTTTTAGCCAACGACGTGAGAACGTCAATAACGACAAGCCTTCAAGAGAATGTAAACGACAACAGACAGTTTAATAAGAAAAGTAAATAACACAGGAGATTTTTATAGTGGTTCAGCCCCGATTGTCGGTAATAGCCTAATCCACTTAGAGTTGTGATTTATAGATCTATACTCAAGATCAGATGAACTGAGCCAACTAAGTTTCTTCAATATAGATTGCAAAAATACAAGAATTCTCTATCTAGAATATTCAGACCCAATTTTCTCTCTCTAGAAAGAAGAAGCAGAAGAAGAACCCCCCTTTCATCACATAAGCTCTCTATTTATAGGCCTGGGATACTCAACTGATATCCCCTTTTGATAGGGATATTTTATTATTCATCTTATATTTATATTACAAGAAATATTTAAAATACAACTAATTCCTCAATTTGAGTGAGGAATGAGAGATTCCCGGATGCTAAGACCAACTCTTGCTGAAGTCGTTCCGGGGATTTTGACGTAGTCTCACATGCATGTTGGTTACTCCTTCAAGCTTTCCTTGGACCAAGGTGATATATGCATGGCTCTCCTCGGACCAAGGTGGTCCGAAGCAACACCCTTGCTTCTCTCCTCGAACAAGTCCGAGCATACCTCCTCCATTCAAGGTCCCTTCGGACCTCGTGGCCTTCTCCTCGGACCAAGGTGGTCCGAGGCATCCTCCTTGGCACCTCACCTTGGACAAGTCTGAGGCACTCTCCTTTAGCATCTCTCAACTATGTCCGATCGGACATTGTGTAGGCTCTCCTTGTCAAAAACTAAGTCTCCACTCTTGACTTGCATGGGACTCCTCCTCCTTAGCTACTTACCTTGGACACGTTCGAGCCAACACTTAGGAAATCTTGGGAGGCTTACCTCAAACACACCCTTGGGGTCTCCTAGGACCACATCCTCCTTGGGGTCTCCTAGGACCACTTTCTCCTTGGGGTCTCCTAAGACCACTTTCTTGAGTTCTCCTCGGACCTCATCCTTGGGTTTTCCTAGGATCACTCCCTTGGGGTCTCCTAGGACCACATCCTCCTTGGGGTCTCCTAGGACCACTCCCCTTAGCTCTCCTAGAATGCATTCTCCTTAGCCTCCTAGGATGCATTCTCTAATTTGACATATGATATAAGTATGTTTGCATTACCTCATTGAGAAAGCACTGACTTATTAGTCAAAAACGGCAATGGTGTTTAGTACTGGCCATGAAGCTCTGACTTATCAGTCATCATCGGCAATGGTACTGAGCGCTAGTAGTATGGAATTGACTTATGAGTCAAGAGAGGCATTAGCGTATTTAACGCAGGCCGAAATGATTAGATCTAATCAACATGAGCATTAAATGCTTGATCGACCTATTGGTCAAAGAAAACTAAAGAGCTTGGCTAGCCTAAGGCTAGTTACTTAGAGCCAGGGCTAAAAGGCTCAGGTGACCAACATGTCACATGACTTAGGGCGCAGTCCCCAGAGAGACTTATTAGTCATCTATTCAGGGTGCAGTTCCCCAGAGAGACTTATTAGTCATCTATTCAGGGATCAGTTCCCTATAGAGACTTATTAGTCATCTATTTAGGGATCAGTTCCCCATAGATACTTATTAGTCATCTATTTAGGGCGCAGTTCCCCAGAGAGACTTATTAGTCATCTATTCAGGGTGCAATTCCCTAGAGAGACTTATTAGTCATCTATTCAGGGTGCAATTCCCCAGAGAGACTTATTAGTCATCTACTCAGGGCGCAGAACTCCATAAACATTTATTTGTACTTGTCTGCATGCATGAAAAGAGTTATTACTACTAGGCATGCTTATTATGATTTGGTGGCATGTTATTGTCTGCTTATGAGCATGTTTGAGTTTTCTTGTTGAGCCTCGGTTCACGGGTGCTATGTGGTGCATGTAAATGTAAAAGAAAGCTGGACCACCCTTGAGTTGGAAAGCTTAGGTGACGAGTGTACATATGTGGCTGCTCGACCACCACAGCCGAGGATTTAAAGAGGAACTAGGATTGAACCCTATTTTGCCGCTTAGGTCGGCAGGTTATAAATATTTTATTATAATTATCATTTTCAATGTATTTTGGGATCCCAATGTATACAGTAAACGTTTTTAGTGAAACGTTGTATCTTTGACCAAAAAATTTAACCCTAAACTGTTAATCACATTTAGTTATACGATTATGGCCAAATAACTCAATTAGCAAGTTTAGCACTGTTTAAAATAAGAGTAACGGTCTCTGAGTAGTAAGGCGTTACATGGAGCACATGACAAGAATTCCTTACTTAATATTTAAATTACCAAATATTTATCCATAAATAATAACACAATCGTAATCATGCTTCTAAATTTGTTCAAAATAGTTTAAAGTTATTACTAAGTTATTTAAACAGTACACAAACAGAGAGCAACAATTTATAGCATTTATTTCAATTTAAACCCATCTATTTCACATTATCAACAATTAAATTCTAAAAATTCCTTAATGCAACATCTAAGCTTCAAACTCAGTTCTAAATTAGTTTACAATCAATAATTAAATCACAAAAATTCAAAGAGTGACTAAAACATGTGCTAAGTAATTTTCATAATTAATCTAGGCATTAAATCAAATAATTACAAATAAATACACACACAATCAAAAACTCAAACCAACTGTCCAGAACTGTTTCCTAACACATAGTAACCCATCCAAAATCATTTAAAGCATTTTGCAATAGTCTAAGTATTTTTTATAATTATTCTTTGAAAAAACACCAAATAATTCTAGAAAAATTCAAACAATTCTCAAACTTCACCAAACATCCCAAAAAAATAATGTAGAATCTAAAACAAGAATTTTTTTTTTGAGAAAAGACCTTTGGAAATACCCAAATCGGGTTTGCTGGAGCCTCGTCAGAATCTTCTTCTTCTCCATCGCCAGCGAGATTCTAACCCCTCTTTCCGCTTGTTTTTTACACTCCAAACTGGTTGGAAGTTGTTCTCAAATATCCTAGCACCTCAAACAACCCTTGAAGCTCAAGAAAATCAACCCACGATGGCCGGATCGTGATTGTCTTCCCCGTCGCCGGTGCACCACCAAAAAATAGTGGTCAAAATGCAAAATTTTCTTTAATATCTTTTTGATATGTTTCTTCATGTCCAAAACACTTATTGGGGTTCCTTTAAGCTTTCTAAACACTTCAAACAAACCTGGAACTTCTCATGTTCCCTTAGATCTGAAATCATTCAAGAACACTCACTTTAATGGTGAAAAATAGTGATTTTAAAAAACTAACATTATAACCCATTTGGTTACGTCCAATACACTTCTTAGATCATAGGAAATACATTCCAAATATTCAAACCACTCTAAAATTCCCTAGAGCTCTTAAACCTGAAATCTTTATTTATCTCTCTGTAGAAAATTCAAGAACTGATCTTTCTACCACTCGTGCAACTCTCTCTCTCTCTTCCCACGATTTTGAACTGTTTAGAGGCCCTCTAAATCGTGCTTAAACAAAAAGAAACGAAGCCCTTACCACTTGGTTGTTGTTGACTGATTCTAAGGCTATGATTAAAAAATTTCTTTTATTTCTTTTTAAATTAAATAAAAGAAATTGTGATCTTATTATATCTAATTTAAATTTTGAATTTAACTAGTTACTTGAATTTTAAATCATATTCTAATATCCCCTCAACCAAATTCAAACATGAACTTTTGGTCATTTCACAATTACATGAAATTACCATTATTTAATCAATTTAAATAATAACAAAGCAATAAACCATATAATAAATTAAAATAAACTCATACTATATTATTAATAATATTATTATGCTCATAATAATAATAATAATAATAATAATAATAATATTCACAACATAAATAAATAATTAAATTAACCCACATAATTAATTATTTATTAGACATTATGCACATGCCAAGTTTAAATTTCATTCCGAATACTCAAGCATAAGAAATCGAGAATCTTTATTATCATTGGAATCCATACATATCTAAATTCATAAATATATGAAATTACAAAATACTCTCAGTAGCAAAATTATGAAACTACCATTTCGAGAAAACAAAAATTATAAGAGATAATAGAATGAAATTGGATAGAAAAGAATCAATTTTAATTCTATTCCTTTGATTGATTGCAATTTAAAGATTTTGCAGTCATTCTAATGGAATATTTTTTTATATAATTTTGGTGGAATGACTATTCTATTTGAAAATAAGAGTAAAAGACCATTCCAATGCAAAATTAAAAAAAAAAAAAATAATAATAATTTTTTATCAATTTTTTATTAATATTAAATTTTATTCAATTCCATTTCTATTCATTATCACATTCTCATTCCTCTATTTTCATTTACTCCAGCCAAACGTCACCTAAATGTCATCTTGTGGGCAACAACGCTCACCGGCAGCATTGTCCAACAAGTTACAAAATTTCAGTATAGGCACGTGGCTGTAATTCCTTGGCAATTCTTATGCATTCTGCCATGGGACAATTGGTCTTTAGTGCATTAGAGATAATGTGTGATCTACTAACAGCATAACCCTCCTGCAAAAGTTTCGGCCAACAAATTATCAGACTTTGGATCTCTACACAGCCATTATATTTGAGGTTCCAACTTGGATGGTCAAGCTGTGTGGCCAAGCCTTAATAGTCATCTTAACAATGAGACACAGACAAAGAAAGAGTATACATGGGGCATGTGCTTTAAATCTGTAGCTCATGATCCATCCAACACCCAAGATTTTTTTTTCGTGAACTTTTCAGAAAAGCATATGAAGAAAGAAACCTATATTTTATGCAACCACCAAAATGTGACTGAAAAGCTACAAAAGAAAATGAGAATAATACCTTTTGTATGGCGTCCATCATGGTTCTTAGGGGTGGAGAGTTTACTTTTGCACGGCTTGCAACCTGGAAACGAAACGAAAACACTGTCCTTAAGATCTAATATTTGGAAGATATAGCAGAACATAACTATCAATAGAAATAAGACATAGGCAATAGAGAGTATATATTTGCGTAACTACCTCATCCAACTTGATGAAACCAAATGGTAATCGGGGATCACTTTCATCCACCATTTGTTTCAAAAGTTTTTCGAGAGCTGTTTCTGTGTCTCCACCTGCCCATCCCCATTCCTTAGCTAAATTTAACATTTCTGTAAGATAGGAGGAGTCATGAAGAGGTCCTGTCCAAAGTGGCCCCGAGACGATGATGGACTGAGAAACCAGGTAAGAACTATAAGAATTCTGTCAGTTCACTCACTGATAAAACTAGTAACGACTGCTGCATTTCAAACTTTGAATGATAGCTAAACAACAAGGAGGGTCAATATACTTTTCTCTTCTGTTTATACGCCTTATTAGTTCTTTGTAGAAATGATGGTATAAAGAACATAGTCTGTCTTTGAACATTAAAATAGTGAAAAATTGTCTGAAGCAGAACAGAAAAACAGTCCTGTAAGTCTACCACAGTAATAGAAGAAATCACCATCACATTGAATTTTATTTTTTGGAATACAGATTAATAATGATGCTTGAGAGTTACCTGCCTTTGAATTGCCGCAGGAGCAACTAATCTGACTGAGTTCATCAAATGAAAATGTTTGAGAGTTTCCACATTGGTGACAGTAGCTAACGAAACTATAATGACTGGCAGAAATTGGACAAGTGAAAAATAATATGAATATCGAATTGCTTTTATTATGCAGAAAATTCTTGATACCATTTCAAACAAGACATTCTTAATAACTTTTAAGAGAAAGAAACACTTTTTTTTTAATCATGAGTAATGAAACGATTATTATTTTCCCAATAACAATAAGTACCAGTTATCAGAAAGTTTCCCACGATTTACTCGAAGCATGACTCTGAAAACAGGTCCATGGTATGAATAATATGAAAAAAGCGGAACAACACGATGACCCAATACAGATGCCTCCCTAACAGCTCCACCTATAAGCATTCTCAGTCCAATCTCATTCGAATATGGCAGAGGCCGAACATAAGCTCCATATGCAGCTAATGAACTTGACAGAGAAAGTACACATAGTTATGACTGTCCAAAAATGAAAATGCTACTAAGTGCAGAATAGTTATACGACTTACTGATGAGGCCGGTGACCACCTGAAGAGTAACCATCAGTCGAAGTAACGTAAAGCAACCCATCATATCTCAAAGCATTAATGGCTGGCCTCAAGAAAGAAGAGTCACTCCCAAATGAATCAATATCAATCAAATCAAAGAAATCCCTTTGCAGATAAAACTCCATCATGACTCGGTTCGCATCGGTATGCGTCACCGTCCACCTGGGCTCATCGTCGGAGCCTCTGGGCACCTGTGACAAGTTCCTGCAAATGACATCCCTGCAATCATCGTTCGCGTCGTTGGCCAAAACGAAATCAGCCTCGGCTTCGACGAGGTACCGAAGCGACCGAACCCCGCAACCGCATAATCCGTCGAGTATTCGCAGTCTGGCCTTTGATTTCTTATACAACGCCGCCGCGAGCACACCAAGGTCCCGACCCGTGGCGCTTTCGTGTCGGAAAAACGACTCTCCGGTCTCGAAATCCAGACCCCTTTCGGTCTCATACTCGAACTTCACGCTCAAGCTCGAATTGAGCTTAAGCTTTGAGCTCGAGCTATGGCGGTTTGGAAATGGGTTGTAGAGAAATGGAGAAGAAGATAGGGTTTTAGAAGCGAAAACCCACATGGCGGGAAATAACTTGAGATTACTACGGAGTTAGTTTCGGCGGGTTTTAATAGTGACGATCGATTCTATGATGACACGTGTACATGTTTTATACAATATAATGGCTATAATTTTGCCACGTCATAAAGTTGTTTCAAGTATTATTTTCTGTTTTGTTGATATTGTGGGACCAAGGCTGATTTGACAAATTGGACCACCATTGTTGGGTCCTTTTCCTTTGCATATTACTGGATTGGAGAATTGGGATTAGGGTTTTCAATTTTGGAAGCTTTGTTGTTTTCCTCCGCTGAGATGTCGAGCTTCTGTTCAATGGAGTTTACGGGTTTCAGGGGCGAGGTATACTTCTGCAGAAGCAAGAAGACGAGGTGGAAGTGGAAAAAAGTTGCCATTGTAAAGCGTTACATTGGTAAGTTAAAAAAAAAGTATTTCTAATTTTAGATTTGAATCAATGGCTCTCACATGTTGCCCATTCTTTTATATTTAATTTACTTGATTTTGTCATTCAAAAGTGGGATTTTTTCCCCCTATGTCTTCTTGCAGATTCTGTTTTATTGTCTCACCAAAGTAAGATTGTATTTCCTTTTTTGAATTGGCATAAACGAGTTATTACTACAAAGGGAGAGATATTCAATATAGTTTGTTTCGTGGATTATGAAATTATATGGAGCTTTACTACCAAATTTATTTATTAATTTGGCATATGACATATTTTTTATGGATAACCTAGGGCATTACCAGTGGTTATATAACATTTCTTAATGTATAATGTGAAAGATTATTATTAGTTTTTTTTAAAAAAAAAAAAAGAAAAGGTAAAAGAAGAAAAATAAATAGGGAGATGTCTAGCCATGTTTATACAGAAGAATCGTTGGCTTAAAGAAACTTGACATTTTATAATTTCAGGAGATATGAAGTTGTGAATGGTGATGATTCAAAGCAGTTCTACTGATACACTTACACGTATGTTTTTTTTTCCGGTAATTTTATTCGTGTAATTAACTTATATTTATCATGTGTTTTTGTGTGTGATATGTGTTAAAAGTTGTGGCCTTTGTAGAAGTACACGGTTAAAAGTTATGATAAGCTTTTATTGCGTTGACTAAGTTAGATGCATAGTCCAAAATCATGTACAAAGAATTGCAGGAGTTTTCCTCTAAAAGTAAAGGGGGGAAGTGTGATTTCTTCTTTACTTTGTCAAACTTGATTTTATTCCAAAAATAGCTTGATACAAGTGGAATGCACTTTCAAGACCACCTTAAGCTCTCTATACTACGTTTTCATTTCCTTCCTTTTACCTTTTTCTCCCTTTAATGTAACTACATGACTATGACTGGAGCAATATCAACTGTTACTCTCAATGAGTTGGTGGTATGAGAGATTTTCTTTACACATGTACACGTAAGATTGAAGAAAAAAAAGAAAAAAAAATTATGTCAGCATTTTGGAATATGAACTTTGAAGCTGCTCTATCCAAGACCTTTTTGCAGGTAGGTATCAACTTTAGTTACCTGGTTATGTTAATCAACATGATTTTCAAGGCTAAACTCACTAACCTTTAACCTTATGATCTTATTCTTGTCACAACATGCTATGTTTCTTTGTAAGCCTGCTTAGTTACTAAACCAAGCTTGAGATTTAAAGATGTTCTTAAGGACTCAGTTGTAATTTGTCAACCCGTAATATTCTTTTGCTAGACCATTAAGATGGCCAAAATTCAGTAACGCTAATTAATTGGCTTGATTTTTGCATGCTCTTACCCATTTGAACAGTCGTGGCTATGCTTTCAGTACTGCCCTCTTTTTCTTGGAGCTCAACTTATTATATCCAGCCCATATGGTCGATGCATAGGGTTTAGGAACTTGATTTAAGACCTTTTTATATATATGTGTATATATATATATATTTATACACATATATAATTGTTTGTCATTAAGTTCCAATAAATTTAATTAATGATGGGTTTAAACATGATGAGGTTTG
Source organism: Humulus lupulus (assembly GCF_963169125.1). Classification (NCBI taxonomy): domain Eukaryota; kingdom Viridiplantae; phylum Streptophyta; class Magnoliopsida; order Rosales; family Cannabaceae; genus Humulus; species Humulus lupulus. Next base: position 100,366,625 of record NC_084800.1, read on the forward strand.
TCTGCTTGTAGCACCTTGGTTTGGTCAATGTTCTGTGGTAAATTTTGGCAGGGCATGAGAACTTCCTAAATATCATTTAATGAGTCTTTTTGTATTTGTCTTTGTCATATTTATATAGAAGACAAGTCATTTGAGAAATTTGCAACACATCTAAGCATTAAATGCAATTAATTAAATATGGTATGGAAAGACAATGTGAGATATGAAATTAAATAGGGTCATAATTTGTAATCTGAACACAATAGGAGTGATTTAGGATAAGAATGGAGAAGGGAACATGAGATGGCTAAGGATGATTTGGTTGGTAATACTAGTTGTGCATATGGAAATGTTCAAAATTTTACTTTTAGAACCCTACTACAACTGTTCTTCTATTTTAGTTCATTAGTCAAGAATAATCCAGATTGTGCAGAACCTGCACAAATTGAGTGAGTGTTTTCATCTCTGAATCGGAGGTGAGTTTTGAATAGCATTAGAGTGCTTAATCATTTTTTTATTCTAGTTTTCTCATTTCTACATCACTTATTATCCGCTCTCTTCTTCTAGATCTCTCTTAACAAAGGGGGATAAGAACAATGTTATTATTCTTTTCATTTTTGATTGTATCAACTTTGTCCTTTTCTTTTTTATTCAAAAAAACAAAAAGGAAAAAAAAAACTGACCTTTTCCCTTTTCTGCTAAGCTTTGCAAACACTATTTTTTTTAGTACCTAGTGTTTTAAAATTTTTAAAATGCTCTCACTATTTTAACCCTTCCCTTCATAACCTAATGTCAAAATATCCCCAATCTCTTGTTTAGTTTGTATTATTGTATTTCATTTTTTTCTTCAGATGGGACAGTTGTTCCTATCATATCAGAAGCTTATGAAATCTTTTTCTTCAGGACTGCAAGATGTGGAAGTACTTGGACTACCTGAAGTATCCAAGTAGCTCAATTACTTCTCAGTTTTGTTTCAATATCATGGATTAGGTTCCTTTTGAGTTGTTAGCAATTTTCTTTTCTTTTTGCCAGTTTGCTAGCTTTTCTAGTGCAAACTCTTCTGTTTGAAACACTTCCATTTCACTTAGTTCTTAGGCCTCGTAAATTTTTTCAATGCATCTAATTTATTTTCTATGCCTTTTTTCTTCTCCTAGGTTTCTAATGCCTTTTAATTAGTCAGTTGCTAAAATCTATACTTGCAGTTGTATCTGTGAGGATTACCCTATTTTCAAAAGCTAAAGAGTTCAGTTACTTATGGAAGATTTTCAAGAAAATTTGTCTCCTTCCTCCTCTTTATCCTCTTCCTTCTCTCTACCCACCCCAGACCCATTGTCAATTGATGCTGAGCTCTGGCTGATGGGAGAGCAAAGAACCCAAGAGATATTATGTATCATCCAACCAAACATAGTTTCTGATAAGAAGAGAAAGGAGGTCATTAATTATGTGAGGAGGCTAATTAATGGACATTTTGGAACAGAGGTGAGAAGTTTTCTGCTCCCCTTTCTTTTGATTCTTCTTGATGTATGAATTATTTATATTTTGTTCTGTTTCTTCTCCTATAAGTTAATATTTTGGGGCTAATTAAGGTCACTAACACTGTCAACTCATCATCAATGATAGTTTGAGGGGGATCCATTATTTCAAATTTGTATTGTATGCTTAAGATTGTTCTTTTTCTTTGGAAAAATGGTTTTTGAAATCTGTTTATGGTACTGCAATCTCAGGACAGCAGTAGGGAACTGGCTCTCGTTAATCACTCTTGATTTTTCTTTTGATGTCATAAGAATTATAATTATATTTCCATCTAAAGTCTTTGGATCTATTGTTATTTTGGATGAGGTGTAGGTACATGTTATGCCCCGGTACTTCGGAGTATCATTAAATTGATCGAATATCCTTTAATATATACGTACATTTATATTTCACTTTGTCTCTTATTATACCTTATCCGTTAAATCATATCTTTTCGTTGGGAAACAAAGCCAAGTGTTAGGTTTCAAGGCTTTGATTGGATATCCTGTATTTTCTGGCTGATGACACCATGTGTGAATAGAAAAACTGAAATTTAAATTTGTCATATGAGGAGACTGTTTTTGAGATGGTACTCTTTTCGCTTCAAAAGTTGACCTTATATTTTATTTTATATGTTGTGATAACATTTAATTATTGTTTACTTGCTTTTTTTTTGGTAATTTTTGTTGTCACTTGTGTTAAGCATCTAAGAGCCTTATTTTTTATTTTTTATATTTTGAAACTAGACTCTTCGCCTAACCCTACAATATTTGGGGACCAGGAAACTATAGCACTTGCATCTAAGAGCTTTATGTGCTAGCTGTTGATCTTTTTTCTCTTTATTTTTCTTTTAATATGAAACAAAATTTGTATTAATTAAGATGAAATACAAGTTTTTACATGGACAAATAGTTGACAGAAAAATAAAAAAATTACAAAACAACAAGATCAGAACACTAAACACCCTTGACATCTTTTCCATTAATAGTCAAAGAGCAACTCAACGTTTTTGTTATATCTCTTCTCTTATGCAATCCACATGCGCCAATTGATTTTTTTTATGAGTTTTCTATTGTTGTCAAAATAAGGTAGTCTCTCATGAGGAAATTTATGAACTTCTTGCTAATATTTATATATTGGTGATGCAGTGACCTAAACTATCATGAAAGTTATTCCATTTCTCATATGCTCTTCTGTGCAGGTTTTATCATTTGGGTCAGTCCCTCTGAAGACCTATCTTCCTGATGGGGATATTGATTTGACTACTTTCAGCTATCAAAACTTGGTAGAGGATTTAGCCAAAGAAGTGTGCAATATACTCAAACGTGAAGAAGACTCAGAATTCCAAGTTAAAGATGTTCAATACATTAATGCACAGGTTTGCCTTTCTTAACTTTGATCTTTTTTAAAACCAAGGACACTAATTAATTCTCATTTCCAGTGACAGTTTTATTTATTTATAAAAGATTTTGAGTTTAGAGCTTCATTAATAAACCTTACATACTGATATGCCAGCAAAAATAGACTGCCATGCGCATCATAGTACATAAACCTCGCATGCTTGGTTATATGTAAAATGCTTGTGATGATAATTACATGATTTTTTTTTTAAACTCTAGTATTACAATGTATTATAACTTTTTCCCTTTTTGTTCGTGGCTGTTTATTCATTTTGCTTCTTTCGTTCCTAGTGTTATATATGAAATTAAAATTTCTAAAAATCTGAAGACCTTGATTTTTCCATTTTCTCACTTTTATAGTGCCAAAATGACTGCAGTATCTGCTACTAGTTGTATTCTGAGTGTAGCTGTCTAACTGGCGCTTGATTTTCCACTTGGATTGCTAGTATAAACTGATAATCCATGCATGTCAAATGGAAACCAGGCATGAACATGTGGATACTGTTGAACCCTTGTTTATGGAACATTTTTTGGTATTTACAGACTAAGCGTTTTGAGAACAATCCACACCTTTAATTACTTCCCCCATAAGTGAAAACCGGTTAGATATTACAGTTACAATACATTGGGAGATTGACAAATAGAATAAAACCATAAAGAGAACTGATGGCGTCAGCTAAAGGAAAATATGATATGATGCATTTATTCGCCAATCTTAAGCTTTACCTGGCAATCACTTTTTTTTTTTTCCCCTATATTGATTGACCTCACTCTTCCCTTCTACCCATATTTCAACTTAAATAGCTTTTTTCATAGTGAAATTTAATGACAGTATTCTACATGTCAGTATGAAATTAATATATGTATGGTTGAAACGTTGGAGGTTCAATTATCTTTTACTGGTTGCCTAAACTAAAGAGATAATATGTACAATTGTTGCAAAGCCATTGCTTAATCAAACTGGAATCCTACCCAAGAGGTGTAGCTCAAATGGCCAGACTTATGGTTTGCTCCCACAATGTCTAAGGTTCGAGTTCCTCTTGGGCACCTACATAACAATTGCTATAGTATATAAGTTTTCATTTGTAGGGTTAGGCGGGGTGTCTAGTTTCAAAAAATTTAAACCACAGATCCTTGGATAAAACCTTTTTACCAAAGTATAGAAATATGATTCCACTTCCCTTGATTTTCTCTTAATGAATAACTAAGTAGATATGGGGTTTTACTACATGTTGAGGTTGGGACAACCTAAACAATTGGAAATTTACTTAAGACAGCTGGTGACAATGAATCCAGTAGTATTTTTTTTGGGCACAGAGCCAATAGGTAATAATAGTTTTGTTTAATAAATGCGAAGACAAGAATGACGGGATGGCCAAACAAAAAAATCAATATATTACAATCTTTTAGCATAAAATTCTCACTTTTTTTTTAATGTGAAATCCAAGTTAATTATGAATGCCAAATGTTGAAAGGGAAGGCAATAAAACAAATTCGTCATGTTGGGAAAGAGTTGTATGGAAAATTTTAAAGAGTAATGATATGTGCACACAAATTTATACCAAAACATTACACACACCTATGTGGCAAGCATTTTTAACCTAGTGGGGATCTTAAATAAATGTGATTGGATGAAAAACACAAGTCTGTAATCTTTTGTGCAAATTTTGTGTGCACATATCATTACTCAATTTTAAATGCAAAAAATCTTAGTTTGGAGGACTTTTGTTTTAGAAGTTTTCAGTGATATTGTGTTGATTTTCTACCAACTAAAATTTGATTTTATGTTGGAAATAATTCTGCTGAGACTAGAAATTATGGTTTTGGTTGGTGCAGGGAATTCATTTGTTTGCTGAAGCCTTCTTTTGAAGGCTTTTCTTCTTTGTTTGTAAATCTCTTGCCTGGTTACCAATGCAAGTATGCATGTTTTGCACTAGTGACACTAGTTGTGCCATTTCTCGTATACCATGCAAAAGCATATCTTCCCTGTTTTTGCTTCCATTCTATATCCAAACTTAATTTCTCTCATTTTTTATAGATTTATTTTTCTAATCTATTTCTCGTGTTATAAGTTTTAAGAGACTACTATTTTCTCATTATTTTGGAAAATGGTTGGAGTCCAATTTCATCTTTTATTTTTTTATGATATGGAGATTTTGAATAGCAGGTTAAGGTTGTGAAATGCACTGTGAAAGATATAGCAGTGGATATCTCTTTCAATCAAGTAGCTGGCCTCTGCACTCTCTGCTTCATGGAGCAGGTCTGGAACTGATCCTGAGATATAGAAGCTTTGTCTTTTGTTTTCTTTCTTACGGTCGCTAAATAGCTTAGAGTAATGGCAGGTGATATTTAGGTGGTATAAGAATTCTTATAAGCAATATATGACTGGCCATTGTTTAGATTATTTGCAATTATTTACTTTTTGTTATTGCTACTTTTTATTTTTTATGCGAACATACTTCCTGCTCCACTTGAGTTACTTTATTCTCTATATGGTTTTTACCTTGTTGACATAAATGGAATCAAATTTTACGTCGTGTTAATTCACTTATTGTAATTTGCCAGCATTGCTCGGGCTTACTACAAATTCTTCTCATTCTTAGGCTCAGCATGATGCAACAGAATTTATTTGCTTGGCCCCTCATCATTTTCTCCTTGTATATATATGACATCAATCACATGGGTTCTTTCTTCTTTTCTATACAAATATCTGAATTTTTTGGTACTTTCATTCTCAGGTTGATCAGCTTATGGGGAAGGACCATCTATTTAAACGCAGTATTATCTTGGCCAAAGCATGGCTCTATTATGAGAGCCGAATTCTCGGTGCGCATCATGGTTTGATTTCAACCTATGCACTGGAAACGTTGGTCTTGTATATCGTCAATCTCTTTCATGCATCACTACGTGGTCCTTTAGAGGTATTGGCTTTTTGTACTAATGTTTGCATCTTTTTGATTTGGAGGTGCAAGTACATAAATACTACTATGATATTTGTGTAAACAGGTACTGTATAGATTTTTGGAGTACTATAGCACATTTGATTGGGATAATTACTGTGTCACTATAAACGGTCCTGTTGCATTGTCTTCCCTTGCTGAAATCATGAGTAAGTTATATATCTGCATCCAGATGCTATATAATATGTTAACTGTTTATTATGGATGACTTAATTGCACTTTTGCAGCTGAGAGAACAGAAGGTGATGATGATAAATTACTTAGTAAGGAGTTTCTGAAAAACTGCAGAGATATGTTTTCAATTCCAATAAGGGCAAGTGAGGCTGAAGTGCATGAATTCCCAATTAAGCGACTCAACATTTTAGATCCTCTAAATGACAACAACAATCTAGGTCGTAGTGTTAGTAAAGGTATTTGATTAGTTTTACTTGATGGAAGTTTCTTTTTATGTTTGACCCTATTTAATGGCCTGTGCATGGAACTAGTAATATTTTGCTATTGCTATAACTAGAGAAGTGACAATGCAGGCTCCCTAGATTTTATGAACTGATTCTGATATCTAAAATACTGAAACGAAATACGGCATTTATCAGCAAACCATATTTGAGGTCCTAGATGGGCATCAGCGGCTTGTAACCTTTTAACATGTTTCTATGAAGTGGCTTCTCAAAAACCTTAACGTATTCTTATGTTCTTGTTCATTTCTATTCTTTTCCACCAGTTCACAATTCTGGGGCTCTTACTGTTACAATTGGTAGTTAATCAAAAGAGGTAAAAAGAACATGACATTGCAATATCTAAACTACAGGGAAAACTACAAAATATTGTTTCTTATAGAAGCCTATGTTTTATCAGACATTATTTGTATTGATTTACAAGTTTTGGCTATTAATTTATTAATGATGAGCTACCACTCTCAAATTTTCATTTAGGTAATTTCCATCGGATTATATGTGCTCTTTCACATGGAACTCAAAGGCTTGGAGAGATACTCGTGCTACCAGGAGTAGGCCTGGGTGAAGGACTCGAGGAGTTCTTTAAGAACACTTTGGACAGAAATGGAAGGGGAGAAAGGCCAGATATCCAAGCTCCTGTTCCTGCATTTGGTACTGGAAGATGTGAACTTTATGACCTCAGTGGAGACTATGACAGTTACTATGGTGGTTTACAGTACACACAGTGGTACCATGATTATTTCATAACTATTTCTATGCAGTCGAATCAAACCCTTTCTTATGTGTGGAATGAGAGTACCCTGTCCTGGACAGTGCAGCCCAACCAGAATGGATTTCAAAGAAGGGGTACAGAAGCATTTGTCCCAAGAATGCCGCTTTATCATCCTAATTTGTCACTACTACCTGCTGCAACTTTTAGTACTTCTATAATGGGGAAATCAAGAGGAACAGGAACATACATTCCTGACATGGTAAAATTTTCATACCTCTCTTTTCTTAGTTTGTATTTGGGTCCCTTTGTTCTAGCATGGAATGTCCGAATGAGCAACTTACCATTATTGTTTGGATATGGCAGACTCGTTATCTCTACAAAGATATTTATAAGAAGCCGTGGAAAAGGACTCCAGAACCTGCACGACATAGTCTTCCTCTGAAATCAACCCAAAAGAGTGATGATAACAACAAGCCCTCCGAAAAGGATAAGGGTAAAAGCAGTAGCCCACTTGATCTTTCGCTGGAAGAATTCCCATTCCTTCCAGGCACCTCGAATACCATTCAATCAGAAATCCCTCAGCCTGTTGTGCTCGCCTTGAATTCTTCTCCAGCCAAACATTCATCTCCCACCTTTAGAAACATCGAGTCTGGGTCTTTAAGGCATTCACCATCACCATCAGGACTGCATTCCCAATTAGCATGCGAGCAGACAGATTCAGTTATATCTGTCCTGAGAGTTGAGAAGCAACAAGAGTTATCGGGGAATGAAGTGGTGTAAGTTGTTTGGATGCCATAAAATTGTAGAATGTGTTAGTCATTCAACTCACCCACCTGATTTGTTTTCTTTCTTATTGTGTGTTTTTGTCTGGTTTTCATGGCAGGATTCCTGTAAAACCTTACGAACTGGAAGCTGAAAAAGATTTCCCGCCTTTGGCATGTATCATCTCAAAGAAGGGAAATACAGATAGAACAGAAGAAGCAGGGCTTGAAAAGATAATTGGTTTGACTCAACCTAAAGTTCTATCCCAAAATTAAGGCTGACATGAGAAGAGAAAAATACATTTTGTCAATCTATCTTCTGTTTGGCTCTTTCTTTCTTTTCTTCATTCTAAACCATAGCCCTTTCTCAAAAGACATAAACTACATTGTGGGAGGACAAATAACTCATCTTTGATAAGATGGGTTAAACTGTACCTTTAAAATCCATTACTTTGTTTATTTTTTGACCAAATTTTCATTACTAGAGATTTGATTTAACACAAATTACGCTAGTTTAATAAAAAATTGATGAATTTACAAATTTAAATATGATACATGTTGATTTTTTTTAACTAATAGATCGAGAAGTTGAAAAACATATTCTAAAATTATTTTAGGAAAATTTACAGTTGGTACCCTTTTTGTAATTTAATTACAAAAATATGGTGTCTTATTTAATTTAATTTAGGCTTTAATTTATTACTGTTTTTTTCTTCACATTTTTTGGTATTTTTCAGTTTTATCTCTTTCTTTCTCTCTCCTTAACTTCAAAAAAAATTTCCAACCACATCACTAGTTAGTTGAGTTCAAGAGTGGTACTATCGTGACCTACTCTTCAAGGTGATCATTTTGAAATGTGGGAAGTATATATTTTTTCGACGTTACTGGAGAAGAAGACTAAAATAAAAAAATATTTTAGTTTCTTTATATTTTGTTAACAAAAAATTAATTAAATTTTACACTTAAAAAAAATGAATATACCAAAATTTGTATTCTACATTTAAAAGATATGTATTTTACACAACTTTTTAGGAACATTTTGAGTAACTTTTTTTTAATAGATTATTTAGAATTTTGTTTGATAACTTTTAAATAGAACATAAGAAAACTCTTTTTATTAACTCAATAAGTTTGTTGGTTAGGATACTCAAAAATATAGTCATATATCAAAAGGTAACCAATTTGTATCTTAAATGATTTTAAAAAGCAACGAAAATGCAGTTATACTAAATAATATCATTTCTAATAACCTATTCATGGTAACTTGAAATTATAGAAGTAACTTTTTATACTATATGATAACAAATTAGTTTCTAAAATAGACTTGAATGTAACGCAAAATTATATTAAATAATGAGATATGTAAATTACATGAGTGATTAAATAAGTCTATTAAAAAATTTCATTTAAAAGTTATCGTGTAGTATACCAAATTATTTGTTAATAATAAACTATATGGTAACTTATTATACTATATGACAACTCATTAGTTTCTGAAATAAGATTGAAAATTACCAAAATATATCTTAAATAATAAGATACCATAATATAACCTAAAAATAACTAATTGATATATTAATATGTTTACAAATAAGTTTTGGAGGTAACCAAAAGGTACTGAAATAATATGATCTAAAAAAAGAGTGATCAATTGGTATCTTATCTATATCGTAAGCAACTAAAATGTAACATTTTACAACTTAGAAAAAAATAAAAAATCTTAGGAAGCTGGATTTCCCAATTTTTTTCTTCAAAATCTGGTATGTTATGTTGACGTGGCAACTGTATTTGTGTCAATAACTTGATTGAATGTATTTTTGTAAATACTTTGGATTCTAGGTATATAAATGTAAAATTCTCATTATTTAAACCATATAAGATGATGAAGGACTGTGAAACTCATAAATTTGCTATATTTTTTTTCTTCCAATATGAACTAATCTTCATATTTGTATGGGTTTTTTTTAATACAGTGTTGGATTTGTTAAAACACTATTTTTAAATATATATTTTAAAAAGTACCACTTCTGAATTATAAATTAATTGAGTATTTGTATCATAAATACCTAATATTTTTTATTTTATACACTTATGTATCTAATCTTTTTTTTCGTCGGTAAAAATACCGAACGTTATATTTTCCTTACTCCGTCACTACTAGGTATGTTGAGTATCATTCCAGCTAACTAAGTTGCTAGGTGTCACATTTTCATTGGTCCACATTATATTTTTATAAAAAAAAACTTATTAATTTATTTTAAAATTATAAAAACTAATTCAAATAAATTTTAATTAATAAAAATGTAATTATTAAAAAAAATCAAAATCTAATTTTTCTCTTTCTCCTTCATCGTCTTCTATCTACGATGTCTTTCTCTCTCCTTCCTCTCTTCCTCTCTCACCCACTCTCTCTTTCCTCGATCCCTATCTTCCCTCCTCTTTCTTTTTCTTATTCTTCTTCTCTCTTGCTTCTGTGCCTCGATCGTCCTTCCCTCTCCCTTCTCTTTGTTCTCTTCTTCTTCCTGGTTCACTCAACTTCTCTTGCAGTAGTCATCGTCGGTGACGGGTCTAGGGTTTGGGGCTTTAGCGAGGTCGAAGCTTAGAATGGGCTGAGAAGAACGACGACAATCATAATGAGAAGAAAGATGGCTGCTGGGTTTTGTGTTAAAATAAAAATATGGGTTTTGAGTTTGTGTTAAATGAAAATCTAGGTATTGAGTTTGTTGGAAAAACACATACAAGATCTTGCTTATTATCATGTGATTTCTAATTTAATCAAATGTAAACAGAAATCTTAGAACATGGACATATTGAAATTAAAACTATAAACGCAGAGATAAAGTAAATTACATACTTATTCTGTTGCAGTGGAAATAATGAGACTCCACTCTTTCAGTTCTCTATCCTTTTGTCCTTTTCTAATTGCTAGGAATTGCCGAAAACTGAAATGCTTCTCAAAACACAACCACAATCTTCATCACCAATCTTTGATCAGGCCTAACTAGTGTGGAAAATTTTATCAACACATGAGATAGAGATCTAGAGAAGAAGAAGAGGGAGTGGCTACAAGAGTGTAATCTTTAGGGTTTTCTTTAACTAAGCACTAACCAAAAATTATCTTATGAAAACCCTAGCTATAACATTCTATTTATAGACACAACTTAGGGCTTATTTTATTAATTAAATTAATTAAAAAATAAAATGTAAATAAAGCCCATCATGGCCAGCCACATCATATGGGTTGGGCTCATGATGATGTGTGTCTTAAATTCAAGGCCTAATTGACTCAAATTCAAGACTATTTTATTTATACATTTTATAATTAATTAAATTATTAAATCCTTATTCAAATTAACTATTTATAATTTGAAACTTGATTTAATATTTATTTATTAATATTAAAACCAATTTGTCATTATTAATAAATATACCCAATATTTTACAATAACTCTATTATTTTCTCTAATTCATAATTCATGTAAATATCATAAAATTGATATAGTCAATTGGATATTCTAAATTGATGATTAAATCAATTGTTTGAGGCATTTAGACTTGATTTATTCAAAGAAAATGTGAGGACCATAGATCCATGAATACAAACTACAATAAGTTCTCGTGAGCTTATTTATAGAATAAATTATCTCACAACTTATTAATTCCTCGTGACTCCACTATAGACTCGGAATTGGACTCTTGAATTCATACACTGTATGTCCACTAATGTAGATACATTATCTATTGTTATAACCATTACCGTTACTCAATCCTCTATCGATGACCTACAAATGAGTTGGGTGAATTTTACCGTTTTACCCCTCATTGGTATTTTATCCTTAATTCCTCCTAAGTTTCTTATAAATGATAATTCTGTAAAATTAATTACATAAATGAGTACTCAATCATTTAACCATTCAAATTAAGCTATTAAGGAAATCATATTTTGATAAATACTGTTGGGAATTTATGGCTTATATTTTCTAAATAAATAATAAGAATAATTCAATGTTACAAATCCTAGAAAGTAATTAAGAACCATATTCAAAGTATGAATGCAAATCTTGATAATTAAATATTAAGTGATTAAATGATTATAACATGAATTTAGAAACATTTAATCATCAATACTATCAGTATAAGCACAATTAAAAGTTAGGGTTTAGAGAAATTCAACCTTTGAATTGAGCAATTGAATCTTCAAACTTGGGAAACATCTAAAGGCTTATACACGAGGAGTATCGATGTCCAAAATCTCTATTCTAAGCCTACCCATTGTTGCTTGAAGTTTCACCAAGATAGAATTGTTGCTATTAAATATGAAAATCAAATTTCATAGCAGAATGTGTTCTTTAAAAATTTTATTAATACTAGCCAGTATCATACATATATAGATGTATTAAATAAAACACAAATAGATTAGAAATAACCTTTTGTAGCCTATCAAGAGTCCACAAATATTCCCTCCAGAGGGCGACTATGGAACGACAACGATGGGAGATAGATGAGCAGGTCCAGAGGATGATCCAGAAGGAGCAGGAAGCTGACCGGAGGCACCAAGAGGCTACTATGGCCCTGGAGGCAGCTACTTAGTTAGCCCGAGCTAATGCTGAAGCTACTGCTCAGGCAGTGAGAGAGGCTCAGGCCAAAGCAGCTGGAATGCGAGACAGCAGTAACAGAGAGTCCCAAGGGAGGAGTCGAACCCCACAGACGCTCTCAGAGCCACTTTCCTAGAGATGGGATGAATAGGCACATTCCAAGACTGCCTCCTCCATGACTAAGAAGAATAACACTTCATCTCGGAGTAGGAATGTTACCAACCCGAAGGCCCCCCTCCCAGGGGGACAAACGAAACAATGTAGGAGATGAAGGTCAAACATTTGAGAGGCGTGACAGAAATGGAAATGGCCGCTGAAAATCTTAAAGCCATGTAGGAGGAGAGGCTCAGAGGCAGGGTCGCACCGACAAGGGCAAGGTGGATCTGCCACCCCGACACCCTCAGTCTCGCAAGGGAAAGGAACCAATGAACAACACTAATATAGTGTTCGATACGCTCGAGAAAGATGCACAACCTCAGGATCTGAGGGAAGTCATCAACAGGAGGACCATCACTCAAGAGGGGGTACCAAGGACGTCTACCCTACCTAGAGCAGTGATCCCACCAACAGTGCAGGCTCAAATAGATGCACTCGTCATGGCTGTCCAAGGTCTGATAAAGAAACCTTCCAATATCAAGTTGACACATAGAAGTGGGAGTCCCTTTAGTGCTAATATCCAAGCTGCTCAACCACCACTGAAATACAAGACCCCGAAACTCCCAACATACACTGGGAAGGAGGATCCAGTATGACATATTGGGAAGTTCAAGGATCAGATGGAGTTACTCAGTGTTGAGCATGATTATAGGTGCAGGGTATTCCCTACCACTCTCTCTTACTCGGCTGAGGAATGGTATTGGAAATTCAAACCTGGATCCATCACTTCCTGGGAGCAGTTTAGGAAATAATTTTGCAAGGTCTTTAGTGTCGAGCGGATTCAACCAGCTTATGCCAATCATTTAGTTGACATCAAGCAAGGGAAAGATGAATCCCTGAAAGACTACATTCAAAGATTCATGAGAGAGGCAAACTGAGCATCCATGGTAGGAGATGAAGGGAAGTTCGTTGCAATCTTGGTAGGAATAATTTATCGTAGTCCCTTGTCGAATAGTATACACATGAACCCTATCAACACCTTGCAGGAGTTCTTGAACTGAGCCGACAAATACATGAAGCTAGATGATGCTATCATGAAGGAAGAAAAAAGGCATAAACCATCCAACCACTGTCAAGGCAAATAAGAGCGGCACAAACCCTCAGGGCAGCAGTGGGGGCAACGGTAAGAAGAGGAATATTTGAGGGGTCGAGCAGGGTGGAGAAAAGAAAGCTAAGTCAGCACCCGTCGTCAAACAATCTAAGCATTAACCATACCAGCCCAAGTTCACCAATTATACCATCTTGATCGCATCAAGGGTTGAGATTTACTTGGGAACATACCAATAGGTACCATACCGAAGCCACCACCCTTGTGTTCAGAAGGAAATAATGACAAGAATAAGTTTTGTCGTTTCCATAATGATTATGGGCACGACACAAACAAGTGCAAACAATTGAATGATGAGATAGAGTTTCTTCTCTGATCAGGAAAACTCTCGAGGTACCGAGGCAAGACCGAAACCCCAAGCAGGAATCCAGAATTCCGAAGGCAGATGAGTCCACCACTGGAGCCGGCAACTATAGACTTCACACTGGATACCATATGTGGAGGGCCCCACATAGCAGGCAACAGTAACAATGCTCATGAGCGATATGCAAGGACCCTCAGACATGAGGTAGGGGAGTCTTCCCAGTGTATGGAAGTCAAGGAGCGGTCTCCAAAATATCCAAAGTGTGAAAGTGAAACTCTCACTTTTGCAAAGTGAAACGCGAATGCCCGAGTGAAGAGATGCTTGGTGGAAACGGGAAGCTCAATAGATATCATCTACAAATCATCCCTTAAGAAGATGAAGCTCACGGTCAAGGACCTGACACCATGTTCCCAAGTGATATATGGGTTCACGGGAGAATGCCTAGCACCAGCAGGAGCTATCAGACTACCGATCACGGTGGGGGATGCCCCTAGGCACGAGACTATGATGACAGAGTTCCTGGTGGTAGATTGCTCATTGGCTTACAATGTAGTGCTCGGGAGACCCCTCCTGATGGCGTTACATGCAACAGTATCTATCTGGCATCTATCTTTGAAGTTCCCCACAAGTGCAGGGCAAGGATGCATACAGGGTAACCAAAGGGAGGCACGAGAATGCTATAATGTGTCAGTGGTCAAGGCAAAGAAAGGACCATGCATAAACAACATGATAGTAACCTACTGTGAAGAGAATGAAGGAACCGATGAGGTTGTCAACATGGAAGTTGACGTTGAAAGAAACACTCTGCTGGAGCCGGGGGCTCCTTTTAACGAAGATTTGTTATTGTAGCAAGTTTCCCAAAGCGAGGGAAATGACATCGATCCTCGCTTTGGGGATGATGTCATGGGGGTAGGACTAGTCGAAGATCTTGACGAAGTCCTAATAGATGAGGAGGACCCGACTAGAGTAATCAAAGTCCGGAAGGAATTAAAGGTGGAAATTAAGGCACGGTTGGTGGAATTTTTGATGAAAAACCAGGAAATCTTTGCCTGGTCACATAAGGACATGGTTGGAATTTCTCCATTCGTGATAAGTCATGTCCTCAATGTAGACAAGAACTTCCCACCAGTGCAACAAAAAAGGAGACTGCTTGACAAAGATCGATCTTAAGCCTAGAAGGAGGAGGTCGAGCGGCTCAAGGAAAATGATTTTATAAGGGAGGCCTACTACCCAAATTGGGTATCAAACCCCGTGCTGGTCCCAAAGCCAAATGAGAAGTGGAGAACATGTGTGGACTTCACAGATCTGAACAAGGCCTGGCCCAAAGACTGCTTCCCACCACCCAAAATAGACCAACTAGTCGATGCAACAACATGACATGAAATACTCTCATTCATGGATGCGTATTCTGGTATAATCAAATAAGTATGCACCCTCCCGACGAGGAACATACCAGCTTCCAGACAGACAAGGGATTGTACTGTTATAAGGTGATGCCATTCGGCTTGAAGAATGCAGGAGCCACCCAGTGTTTAGTGAATGGCATGTTCTGAGACTTGATCGACAAAAATATGGAGGTATACGTTGATGACATGTTGGTCAATTCCAAAGAAGCTGGAGGGCATGTTCAAGACTTAGAGGAATGCTTTGCAATACTTAGAAAGTATAACATGAAGTTAAACCCTCTCAAGTGCTCGTTTGGAGTTGGCTCTAGTAAGTTTCTTAGATACATAGTCAATTCACGTGGAATCAAGGCTAACCCTGTGAAGATCAAAGCATTGATCGATATGAAGTCACCTACCACAATCAAAGAAGTGTAAAGCTTAACCGGGAGAGTAGTTGCCCTCAGTAGGTTCATATCAAAGTCTGGACAAATGTGTCCTTTTCTTTAACTTACTGAGGGGCAGCAAAAAGATCCAATGGACCAAGGAATGCGAGGAAGCTTTCCAAGCCCTAAAGGAACACCTCGCACAACCTCCAGTCCTAGCGAAGCCAATATATGGTGAAGTATTATTCATCTATTTGGCAATCACCGAGCATGCAATCAGTGCTGCTTTGGTAAAGGAAGAGAACGGGGTACAACACCCTATATACTATATCAATAAAAGGCTAGTAGGTGTGGAGTCTAGGTATCCCCCTCTTGAAAAACTAGCCTACTGTTTAGTAATCGCCTCTCAAAAGCTACGTCCATATTTCCAAGCTCACTCAATCCGAGTCCTAACCGATCAACCGCTGAGACAGGTTCTTCAGAAACCAGAGGCCTTGGGACGATTACTCAAGTGGGAGTGGAACTAGGACAGTTTGATATCACTTATCATTCGAGGACGACGATAAAAGGACAAGCATTGGCAGACTTCATAGTCGAAGGCACCAACCTTGAAGACCCTTCCTACCAATCGGAAAATGGAGATACTGAGAAGGAAGGAGATACTCCTGTATCAAAACTATATGTTGATGGAGCATCCAATGAACACAACTCAGGTGCAGGAATCAACTGATCACTCCGAAGAATCATCGGATCCATTGCGCTCTCAGATTTGGATTCAACACTTCAAACAACGAGGCTGAATACGAGGCATTATTAGCAAGATTACACTTGTCTCAAGATGTACATGCACAGTCCCTGGAGATATTCAATGATTCCCACCTAGTGGTGTACCAGGTACTGGGGGAATATCAAGTTAAGGGACTTAGGATGGTGCAGTACCTGAACAAGGTGAAGGACTTGTTGGCACAATTCAAGAAATACTCAATTATACAAGTCTCGAGTGAGCAGAATGCCAATGTCGGTGCCTTAGCCAAGCTTGCCAGTGCCAAAGATGCAGACACCCTAAATGTCGTCCCCGTCGAATACTTGGCAGAAAGAAGCATAACCGAGCAAGAGGCACTACTTGTTGAGTTAGGAGATACATGGATGACCTCTATTATTAACTATCTCAACCAAGGAGTAGTACCTAGATCAGAACAAAGCAAGGAAGTTGGTGAGACAAGCTGCACGATATATGATAGTCAAAGGGGTATTGTACCGACGAGGGTACTCCCTACCACTGCTAAGGTGTGTTACACCAGATCAGTCAAAGCTGTTAATGATCGAGGTACAAGAGGGGTTTTGTGGAGATCACGCTGGGGGGAAGAGCCTATCAAATAAAATCCTAAGACAAGGATACTTTTGGCCGACGATGAATGAAGACTTGATGGAGTATGTCAGAAGATATCACAAGTGCTAGATGTTCTCCAGGATACCTCGGGCGGCACGTAACGAATTAACACAGATGCAAAGCCATTGGCCCTTTGCTGTATGGGGGATCGACCTAATTGGAAAGATACCTACGGGAAGGGGAGGAGTCCAATTTCCTGTTGTAATGCCCAAAATTTCCTAATAAGGTTTACGACCTTGATTAGGAGGCTGGGGGGGTCATAATTGATTTATTACGCAATTAAATGATAATACGCATGTTTAGGTGTACTAAACATGCATGTGAACCCATCTCTTTTTTATTAATTTGGTGATTTTCATATTTTGGCCATTTCGGGCATATTTGGCATATATGTGGTATGTGTGTGGTGCTTCATTATTATTTGGTTATGCTAGGGTTACTCAGCATGAGATGATCCTAGGTGGTAAGCTAGTGGAAAAGTCACAACGAGATTTATACTTGACTCGGAGTGAATCAAGGGATATTTATCACATTACCGGGTATATTGGGTAATGGGAATAAATATTTGATGATAAATTGGGAGTTAGTAAGATTAGGGGGAAATTCTTAAAGTTTTGACTATTTTACCCCCCGAGGGCATTTTTGGGACCCCGAGCATTAGGATTTTCTTGAGGCTACTTAAGCTTGAAGTAACCTGTTAAGAAATAAAAAGAACGTTCAGAACGTTCTCTTTCCCTCAAAGTTCCATTTTCGACACTCGATCACATTTTCGAAGGAAACTTGAGTTCTAGGACTCGGATTCAAGCGAGGATCGAGGCATATCGATTCTAGGGAAGATTAGAAGCTGATTAGCCGGAGGATTTAGTTGGGAAACAACTCAATCGGAGGTAATTCAAGTTTGAAGTTCTAAGTTTTTAAGCTTGAATTGGATTTTGTGTTTTGATGAGTTTTTGATTGAATCGGAGCTTGGGTTTTGTTGGTTTTGGATCATGGGGATGTTTGGGAACTTTGATTTTGGAATTTAGAGATGTTTGGGTAGGTTTTGGAAGGTTTTAAAATTGTAAAAACAAGGTTTTTGGGCTGGTTCATGGTTGGGCCGCAACCCAGGCTTAAAGAAGGAGGAGGCTGGCTTTGTCTAGAGGTGGGCCGCGGCATGGTGTCTGGAGGGCCGCAACGCTTAAGGGAAAATTTTGCCAGATTTGGTTTTTGGTCGTGGGAACTTAACTCTAAGGGCCTGGGATCGATCCTACTACCCAGTTGAGTGGGATTCGACGTCCCGGAGGCTTGGGTTGGGTTTGGAAGTATTTATTTACTCATTTTGATGAGGTTTTATATTATGATTGTGACTAGGTTATCGCTAGGGGATTGGAATCAGGATCGTGCTTGTGGCTCATTTATTGGTAACCTGTGCTTGGACCAAAGGTAAGAAAACTGCACCCAGTATGTGACATGCATGACATGTGGAGTGCTCTATATGTGGACATTGATTACATATTAAATGTTTAGCAGTCTTGCTAATCTGTGAATGGTACTGACTTATTATTCAGAATCGGCAATGGTGTTAGTATTGATTGTGAAGCTGTGACTTATTAGTCAAGTTTGGCAGTAGTACTGAGCACTGGTCGTATGGTATTGGTTTATGAGTCAAGAACGGTATTATCGTGTTTAATGCAAGCTTAAAAGATTAGATCTAATCGACATAAGCATTATCAACAGAAGCATGAAATGCTTGACCGACCTTAAGTTCGATGAAAAACAAAAGCGCTTGTCTAGTCTAAAGGCTAGTTATTTAGAGCCAGAGCCAAAAGGCTAAGGTATGAGACCTCAGAGATAGACTTATAAATTATCTAACAAAGATAGACTTATTAGTCATCTACATAAGGATAGACTTATTAGTCATCTATACAGAGAGGTTTATTAGTCATCTACCTTAGAGATAGACTTATCAGTCATTTAACAGAGATAGGCTTATCAGTCATCTACATAAGGATAGACTTATTAGTCATCTACATAAGGATAGACTTATTAGTCATCTATACAGAGATAGACTTATTAGTCATCTACATAAGGATAGACTTATCAGTCATCTACTCGGAGATAGACTTATCAGTCATCTATACAGAGATAGGCTTATCAGTCATCTACACAGAGATAGACTTACTAGTCATCTAAATAGAGAATGACTTATTAGTCAACTATTCAGAGAGACTTATTAGTCATCTACTCAAAGTGCAGGACTCCACAAACATTTATTTGTACCTTCTTGCATGCATGATTAGGGTTATTACTTCTAGGCATGCCTATTATGATTTTGTAACATGTTATTATTGTTCTTGAGCATATTGAGTTTTCTTGCTGAGCTTCGGCTCACGGGTGCTATGTGGTGCAGGTAAAGGCAAAAGAAAGTTGGACCATCCTTGAGTTGGAGAACTTAGGTGACGATGTGTACATATGCAGCTGCTCGACCACCACGGTCGAGAGTTTAAAGAGGAATTAGGCTTAAACCCTATTTTGTAGCTTAGGCCGGCTGGTTGTAAATATTTTGTTGTAATTAACCTTTAAATTATATTTTTGGGATCCCAATGTATAGAGTAAACGTTTTAGTGAAACGTCAAAAATTTTAACCCTAAACTGCTAATCATACTTAGTTACATGATTATGACCAAATGACTCTATTAGTGAATTTAGCACTGTTTAAAATGCACACTATAATGGTCCCTGGAGTTTAGGGCATTACAACTTGGTATTAAAGTGAGCCAAGGTTAAGGGTTTCTGAAGACAAGCTCGGCATGTACACTCCTCACTAAAGATAGCTTCACTCAGGGAATGGTAACTATTTCTGTAGTTATGTGCTTAACTGCTTAAAGAGAATGTAAATGCTTTACCTACACATTGTATTAGGGAGCATGAGATTCTGATAGAGCCTGGCTCTTGACTATATGATTACCTGCTCTATGAATATATAAATGTGATATTTTTAATGCTAGAGTTGGAGGCATGGTGTGAATGTTGGAAGAGAAGGGATTATGATTGATGAACAAATGCCATGGGCATGTGTTTACCGTTGCAGTGGGTTTGTGTAAAATGGTTTATGATTGTAGTGTGGTAAGATTGTTCCCGTGGGGAAAGTTCTTGATATGCTCATCATATTTAATGGGTCAAGTTATTGACTGCAGATTCAATCAGCAGGTATGTATCCAAGGCAGATAATGGGGCCTGGTGGCAGTTATAGAGAGGCTAGGAGTTACAGCCAGGGTTTGAGTTCTTCACCTGCCCTCAGAATTTCCATCAGGTGCTTACAGATATGCAATTAAGATTGTAGAGGCGAGAGGAAGAGATCAGGTGTTTGAAGCAACAATAGAACCTGTCGAGGAACACCTCTTCCTTTGTTATGCTAGGAGTGGCACCAGTTTTGGCTCAGCCTAGGGTTGAGAATAAATGAGAATTTCTTTGTGGAAGATTCCAGGAGTATTACCCTCCAGTCTTTGAGGGAGGCCTAGATCCATTCAGAGCTGAGCAGTGGATGGGCATGATAAGTTCTATTCTTGACAGTATGGGGCTGGTAGGTCACGATAGGGTGATCTATGCTACATATGTATTGCGGAATGATGCCCGAACATGGTGGGAAGTAGTATCCCAGACAGAGATACAGTTGTGATGGACTTGAAAGAATTTAGATAGCTGTTTAATGAAAGGTATTACTGTGATGCAGCCAAGACTACTAAAATGAATGAGTTTCTGAACCTCGTTCAGGGAAATGCAACAGTAACCGAGTATGTTAACAGATTTGATGGGTTGGCCAAGTTTGCTTTTGATATGGTACCCACAGATGTAGCTCGGAAAGAAAGGTTTATCCAGGGAATGAATCCCAGAATAACTCAGGGCATTAGAGTTGCCCTAGTTCATGATACCTCTACCTATGCTCAAGTGGTAGGGAAGGCTCTTGTTGTTGAGAGCACAGGAAATGAGATTATAAAGGAGAGTTATGGAGAGCAGGGAGCTCAAGTAGTGATACCTCCATTTATTGGAGCGAGCAAGAATAAGAACTGGAGAACTTATCCAAAATGCTCCTAGTGTAAGAGACTTCATCTAGGAGAATGCCGAGCAAAGGCATGTTTCTTATGTGGAATGGTTGGGCATTTCATGAGGGATTGCCCAAAGTGAGGGACAGATGAGCAAAAGGGGATGGACAGCTCGACTCCAGCTCGAGTGTTCATTCTGAGGTAGTAAGAGACTGAGACTGAGATTGGTTCCTCAGGGGTGGTGGGTCAGCTTTCTAGTTTTGATTTTTGTATTGTGCTGACTATTTTTGGTGCCATGTTGTTCTCTGCTTTGTTTCATCTAGAGAGGCATAAATTTGATGTGTAGATTGCATGGTTATGCGGCGATGAGTTAGATTATGGTGGAAAGGACTCATCCATTGTTTTGATAAAGTTGGTTATGACTGACTTCACTATGATCTTGGATATGGATCGGTTAGCCAAGTGTGAGGCAATGATAGATTGCAAGGAAAGGATATTAATTCTTGGGTTTGAGAGTGGGAGACCCTTATGGTAGCTGGCACGGTGCATGGATTTGGTATGATGATGAAATCTATACTTAGAGCTAGAGATCTATTGCAGGAGGATGCATAGAACTCCTAGCTAGTGTGGTGGATACCACTTAGGTCATGCCAGTGGAATCAGGACAGAATGGATTAATGTGTGAAGTTATGGATGTATCTCCAGGGGATTTGTCAGGATTACTTTCACATAAAGAGATAGAATGGTGATTAGGTTGGTGCCAGAGAAGGAATCAGGTCTAGGGCACTATATTAAATGGCTTCAGCAGAGTTGTAAGACCTAAAGACTCAGTTATTGGGCAAAATGATATTCTCAAAGGTGGATCTTTGATCTGGTTATTACCAGTTAGAGATCAGGGAGAAGGATATGCAGAAGACTAGTTTATATCAGTTAAGGGCACTGAGAGTGCTAAGTTATGTTCTGATGGATTAGATGAACAGAGTATTCAAGATTATCTTAATTGGATTTGTGAATGTCTTGATCGACGGTGTTGTGGTATATTCTCAGTTGGAGATTTTCCAAGGTCAAGGAACGCGTTAGAGGGTAGGAGTTTCCTTGGACATGCAGGATATTACATGTACTTTGTGGATGAGTTCTGAGTCTTCTTACAGATCAGAACCAGTTCGTAGGATGTTATGACACCTCAGTAATAAGGAAAAGTAATTGCCTATGCATCATGTTAGTTAAAGGATATGACCAGAACTAGAGTAAAGTTACTGGTGGGCCAAGTTGCCAGTTTTATGCTTGATATTATTATTTCAGAAAGGATCAAGGAGAACAATTAAGTGAACCACAGATAGGAGAATTGAGGAAATTGTCTTAGCTGGATTAGCTAAGGATTTTGCAGTGTCAGGTATTAGTTTATTGTGGTATAAGGATCGGACTTGGGATCCAATTGACACTGGGATTAATTGGGAGATTCTGGATGAATCTCATATTATCCTCTTATTCTCTTCATCCAGACATCATGGAAATGTAATAGGATATGAAAGCTTTATAGTGGTGGCCTGGGATGGAGAAGGACATAATGACATGCGTGACACAGTTCTTAATTTGTTAGCAGGTCAAGACAGAGTATCTGAAACCAGTAAGGCTATTGTAGTCTTTGAGTATTCCACAGTGGAAATAAGGAAACATCACGATGGGTTTTGCGGTGGGGCTGCCCAGGATAGTGGGTCAGCGTGATTTGGTTTGGGTCATTATGGATCGATACTTAAAGTGAGTTCACTTCTATCAGTAAGAACAAGTAACATAGCTGATCAATATTCAGATCTTGGTGTGAGAAAGGTAATACACCATTATAGGATTTGAGGTCCATCTTATCAGATGAAGACTCTATTATTACTTCCAAGTTTTGGAAGGGTTGCAGAAGATAATGAATATATAGTTGGAATTTAACACAGTATATTACTTTCAGACTGGTGGTAAATCAGAGAGAGTTATCCAATTATTATTGGAAGGGCATCTTATAAGATGAATGAGATATCATATCTAGATCCTGAGGTATTTCAGGGGATCATTGAGGTTTTTGAAAAGGTTGGGGCTTGGAAGCTCGCTTCTCAGAGTAAATGGAGAAGTTATATTGATTTGGGACGCAGAACATGGAGTTCCAGGTAGAAGATTGTATCTTCCTTAAAGTATCACCATGGAAAGGGGTGAAGAGGTAAGAGCAAGTTGAGCTCTAGATTAGAAAATACCATTTGAATTCTGGATAGGGCCGGTCAGGTTGCTTTTGGATTGGCCATGTGGCACTGTTGGTTGTATACAATGTATTTTATATTTCCATGTTGAGGACATGGGTTAAAAGAAACTCATGAGTTGAGTTATGAGAATCTGGAGATTTAGGCTAAGATATCCTGTGAGGAGTAGCCAGTTTAGATGGTAACAGAAAGAACAAGGTTCTGAGAAGCAAAGCTATACCTTGAGTTAAGGTATGTTGCAGAAAAAGTGAGGTCAAGGGAATGACCTGGAAAACTAGAATCAGTTGTGCGTAATTTATATTCCGGGCAGTTCAAATAAATTTTGAAGACGAAATTTCTATAAGGAGGGGATAGTTGTAATGACCAAAATTTCCTAATAAGGTTTACAACCTTGATTAGGAGGCCAAGAGGGCCATAATTGATTTATTATGAAATTAAATGATAATATGCATGTTTAGGTGTATTAAATATGCATGTGAACCCATTTTTTTATTAATTGGATGATTTTCATATTTTGGCCATTTCTGACATATTTGACATATATGTGGTATGTGTGTGGTGCTTCATTATTATTTGGTTATGCTAGGGTTACTTAGCACGAGACGATCCTAGGAGGTAAGCTAGTAGGAAAGTCACAACGAGATTTATACTTGACTCGGAGTGAGGCAAGGGAAATTTAGCACATTTCTGGGATATTGGGTAATGGGAATTAAATATTTGATGATAAATTGGGAGTTAGTAAGATCATGGGGAAATTCTGGAAGTTTTGACTATTTTACCTCCCGGGGGCGTTTTTGGGACCCCGAGCATTAGGATTTGCTTGAGGCTACTTAAGCTTGAAGTAACCTGTTAAGAAATAAAAAGAACGTTCTAAACGTTCTCTCTCCCTCAAAGTTCCATTTTCAACACCCGATCACATTTTTGAAGGAAACTTGAGTTCTAGGACTCAGATTCAAGCGAGGATCAAGGCATATTGATTCTAGGGAAGATTAGAAGCTGATTAGCCGGAGGATTTAGTTGGGAAACAACTCAATCAGAGGTAATTCAAGTTTTAAGTTCTAAGTTTTTAAGCTTGAATTGGATTTTGTGTTTTGATGAGTTTTTGATTGAATCGGAGCTTGGGTTTTGTTGGTTTTGGATCATGGGGATGTTTGGGAACTTTGATTTTGGAATTTAGAGATGTTTGGGTAGGATTTTGGAAGGTTTTAAAATGGTAAAAACATGGTTTTTGGGCTAGTTCGTGGTTGGGTCGCGGCCCTATTCTAGGGCGTCGCGGCCCATGCTTGAAGGAGGAGGCTGGCTCTGTCTGGAGGCGGGCAGCGGGATGGTGTCTGGAGGGCCGCGGCACTTGAGGGAAAATTTTTCCAAATTTGGTGTTTGATCGTGGGAACTTAACTCTAAGGGCCTAGGATCGATCTTACTACCCAGTTGAGTGGGATTAGACGTCCCGGAGGCTTGGGTTGGGTTTGGAAGTATTTATTTACTCATTTTGATGAGGTTTTATATTATGTTTGTTACTAGGTTATTGCTAAGGGATTGGAATCAGGACCGTGCTTGTGGCTCATTTATTGGTAACCTGTGCTTAGACCAACGGTAAGAAAACTACACCTAGTATGTGACATGCATGGTTATTAATGAGGCATGTGGAGTGCTCTATATGTAGACATTTATTGCATATTAAATGTTTAGCAGTCTTGCTTATCTGTGAATGGTACTGACTTATTATTCAGAATCAACAATGGTGTCAGTATTGATTGTGAAGCTGTGACTTATTAGTCAAGTTCGGTAGTAGTACTGAGCACTGGTCGTATGGTATTGGTTTATGAGTCAAGAACGGTATTAGCATGTTTAATGCAAGCCGAAAAGATTAGATCTAATCGACATAAGCATTATCAACAGAAGCATGAAATGCTTGACCGACCTTAAGTTCGATGAAAAACAAAAGTGCTTGTCTAGTCTAAAGGCTAGATATTTAGAGCCAGAGTCAAAAGGCTAAGGTGACCTGCACGTCACATGGCTAGGAGGGTATGGGACCTCAGAGATAGACTTATCAGTTATCTAACAAAGATAGACTTATCAGTCATCTACATAAGGATAGACTTATTAGTCATCTATACAGAGAAGCTTATTAGTCATCTACCTTAGAGATAGACTTATCATTCATTTAACAGAGATAGGCTTATCAGTCATCTACATAAGGATAGACTTATTAATCATCTACATAGAGATAGACTTATCAGTCATCTACATAAGGATGGACTTATCAGTCATCTACTCGGAGATAGACTTATCAGTCATCTATACAGAGATAGGCTTATCAGTCATCTACACAGAGATAGACTTACTAGTCATCTAAACAGAGAATGACTTATTAGTCAACTATTCAGAGAGACTTATTAGTCATCTACTTCAGAGCGAGAGACTTATTAGTCATCTACTCAGAGCGCAGGACTCTGCAAACATTTATTTGTACCTGCTTGCATGCATGATTAGGGTTATTACTTCTAGGCATGCCTATTATGATTTTGTAACATGTTATTACTATTCATGAGCATATTGAGTTTTCTTGCTGAGCTTCGGCTCACGGGTGCTATGTGGTGCAGGTAAAGGCAAAAGAAAGCTAGAACATCCTTGAGTTGGAGAGCTTAGGTGACGATGTGTACATATGTAGCTGCTCGACCACCACGGCCAAGGGTTTAAAGAGGAACTAGAGTTAAACCCTATTTTACCGCTTAGGTCGGCTGGTTGTAAATATTCTGTTGTAATTAACCTTTAAATTATATTTTTGGGATCCCAATGTATACAATAAACGTTTTAGTGAAACATTATATCTGAACCAAATTTTTTAACCCTAAACCGCTAATCATACTTAGTTACACGATTATGGCCAAATGACTTGATTAGCGAATTTAGCAGTGTTTAAAATGCACACCATATCGGTCCCTAGAGTTTAGGGTGTTAGAATTGTTGTAGCCGTGGACTACTTCACCAAATGGAGTAAAGCAGAACCACTTGCCACCATAACCTCAAAGAAAGTCTTATACTTTGTGGTGAAGAATATCATATGTCTATTTGGCCTACCAAGGAAGATAATCTCGGACAATGGGACTCAATTCGACAATGATATGTTCATTGACTTTTGTATGAGGCATGGAATCACAAAAAGCCTCTCCTCGGTAGCACACCCCCAAGCTAATGGCCAAGTAGAAGCAGTGAACAAGACTATGAAAGACACTCTGAAGAAACGCCTTGAACAAGCCAAAGGAGCCTGGCCAGAATTACTTCCGGAGGTCCTATGGTCACATCGAACGACAACACAAATGACGACAGGGCATATGCCATTCTCTTTGGTGTTTGGGTATGAAGCCATGTTGCCAGTTGAACTCACTCCCCCATCGCATAGACGAGTATGATCAAGGGAGGAACCACCAACTAATAGAAGAGTCGCTCAATTTAATCGAAGAAAGACGAGAAAAGGCAAGTCTCAGAGTAGCAGCACATCAACAAAAAGTGGCCAGATACTTCAACTCCAGAGTGAAAGATCAAAAATTCCAAGTTGGTGACTTAGTACTAAGGACGGTGTTCCTAAACACTAAGGACACTACAGCTGGGGTACTAGGACCTAACTGAGAAGGGCCATACCTTGTGGAGGAGGTAATCCCACCAGGGACGTACAAGATAGCTCGACTGAATGGATAACTAATAAAAAACTATTGGAATGGTGAACACCTCCGCCAGTACTACCAATGAAGTTGTTCAGCAGCAACACAAGTTTTGATTTGCAAATGTATTATTTTTGAATTATCTATGTAACAACCATTTTGCTTCAATGATGAATTTAACTTCTTAAGTTTCTCTTAGTTCTTTAAATTTCTTTCAACGAAGGACTTATCCTTTAGACCTGTCAACCCCATCGAATCATGTTTGATCTTGGTTCTTGAGGAGCCTATCGACCCATACGATCCAAAAGAGAGACAAGTCCTAGGACAATGTCACCAAATTAATGGATCGTGTTCGATCTTGGTTCTTGAGGAGCCTATCAACCCATAAGATCCAAATGAGAGATTGGTCTGAGGACCTTGTCGCCAAACTATTTGATCATGTTCGATCATGGTTCTTGAGGAACCTATCGACCCACACGATCAACAAGAGAGATAGGTCTGAGGACCTTGTCGCCAAATTAATGGATCATGTTCCATCTTGGTTCTTGAGGAGCCTATTAACCCATAAGATCCAAATGAGAGACTGGTCCGGGGACCTTGTCGCCAAACTATCTGATCATGTTCGATCCTGGTTCTTGAGGAACCTATCGACCCACATGAGAGACAAGTCCAAGGACCTTGTCGCCAAATTAATGGATCATGTTCGATCTTGGTTCTTGAATAGCCTATTGTGGATGCTCAAAATTCAACACCGGTAAAGAACCCACATCTCATGCCTAAGGTCCCTGGAAGGTCCAAAGCAACCATGTTTGAAGTCCATTTGAACCCTCAAATTAGTGCTCAAAATGACCCTGCTCCAAATGACCCTGCTCAAAATGACCCTTCTACAAATGACCACTCCACCTTGGACACTAGTAAAGAGCCCAAGCGTCCCGCGCGCCCCAGGTGCCTCGCGCGCCCCGCTCACCTCGTGACACCACCAGGAGACAAGCGTCTCGCGGCCCCCAAGACGCCACATGCAACAGTCATGCCGTGGTCCTTGTGGTGGCCTCCTTTCACACACCAGCCTCATCCTTAGGGGTGTCCACGTGATGACCATGGAGCAAGAAGAGTTAGAATACGGATGGTACGATGTCCTTGCTAGACAGGTAGTGGCAGTACAAGAATGGTACATGGTCAGGATTCCCTCAACATGCTTATGAGATTCGTACCCAACAAGCAGTGGAGGCATAATATGGTACCAAGACAAGAGTACTTTTGCAGACCCCTGACACGTACTAGAGCAAACCCCCACTCTTCCAAAACCACTACCCCTGAAACCACTCTCCTGACAGTGTACTTGTGTACCATCTGGTCCCCTGGACTACAATGTATCAGGGGCCATTAGAGCCCACTATAAAAGGAACCACACTTCCACATGGGAAGGGGTTGGAAAAAATACTGTAGCACTACACCATATGAAATACAAGTTCATTTCACCATTTTCTTTCTGCAACTGTTCTTTGAGTTCCCAATTAGATCTTTGAAGTTTTTCTTTTGATAATCGCTACATTTCTATTTTTCTAACTTAACTTGGTTGACGAGTTCTCACCGCCAACAGTTTGGCGCTGTTTGTGGGAAGAACAAGCATCAAGCTAGCGTTCTTCCATCACTTCCAACAAAGAAAGATGCTAAGACGTTCAAAATGCCTATGGCAAATACAAGATGATGAGATTCGTCGGGACGAAGTAGAGCGGAGGGCTTCCAAGAAAGATCCCCCTCCGCCCAAGCATGGAGGTAGACCGGAAGAGCCTCTTCCCCCAAGGGAGGAGAAGGAAGCATCATCCCTGGCCCTCCGACCCGACAGAGGTCATTCAGAGCCACCAGTGTATCCACTTCACCGACCTCCGGTGGCACCACGCTCAGGCCACCAAGACCCAGGTCCATCGACGCACGGGCCAAGCAAGGGTCCCGAGGTATGCTCGGTAAGTTCCAGCTCAAGGACTCGCTTCTACAGGGATGAGATTCAAGAGTTACATAAAAGACTCGAAGGCTAGAAACCACGATAGAGAAGATGCAGGAGGTCTTAAACGACCTACTGTAAGGAAAGTCAAGCATACCCCTTCCTAAGCGTAAAGAAAAGGAGCATGAAAAAGGGGAAGACACTGTCCCCATAGACGATGGGGGAACCCGAATTTCCACCAGTAAAACTCCCCCGACAAGGTCCCATGGGGAACCTAGGCCGACGAAATGCCCCCAAGAGCAAAGGAGAAAGGAAGACGATGGTCATAAGAATGAAGCAGAACTCACCTCAAAAGAAGCGCCCCCTGCGGTTCGCCCGAGGAACACCACCAAAGCAAGGGTTCAGTCTGAGGACCCGCGAGACTCCTCAAGCAAAAAGAGGAGGGGACTAGACACTAAAATGCGAAGCCCTCGGGACAAAATTACCACTTCACCTGGGGGGGCACAAAGATAATGAAGAATTTGACCTTGATTCGCCCTTCACAAGGGAGATCCAGGCTGAGAAAATGCCCACTGGCTTCAGAGAGCCTCCATGACTCCGTACGAGGGTACTACAGACCCAAAATATCACTTAGACTCCTTCAATAACTTGATGAGGTTAAGAGGGGTCAACAACAGGGCAAAGTTCCATTGCTTTGTCGTTACGCTTAAAGGAGTGGCGTACAAGTGGTTCAAGAGGTTAAGGCCAGGAACAATCAAATCATGGCAGCAATTCTCTGATGAATTTCTTCAGCAACACCATGCAGCCTGTGATTACGTCATGCCAATTACCAGCCTTGCTAACATAAAACAAGGCAAGAATGAAAGTTTGAAGAACTATATCCATAGGTTCAATATGGAAGCAATGAAGGTGGGAAGCTTAACCAAAGCAGAGCTCAAGATGGCTATTACAGCCAGAGTACGACCAGGAAGCAGGTTATGGAGTAACATGCTCAAAACAGAAGTTTTGAATTTGGATGATTTCTTCGAGAGAGCACAGAAGTACATACGTGTGGAAGAGGGCCATAAGAACTCGAATGTTGAAGAAAGCAAACCTTCCTCCAGTCGCCCTACTACCAATACGTCTGAAGATTCCATATAGAAGGGGGCGTCGTGCTAGAAGGGTCGCTGACAAAGTTTGAGATTGAACTAAGACCATCTAGCCATGAAAGTCCCGACCTGAGGGGAGATCACCTCAAAAATTGCAAAAAGGGTCTCAAAAGTAGACGCCTGCAAAAATGGTCTCAAAAGTAGACGCCTGCAAAAAGGGGTCTCAAAAGTAGACGCTTGCAAAAAGGGTCTCCAAAGTAGACACTTGCAAAAAGGTCTCAAAAGTAGACGCCTGCAAAAAGGGTCTCCAAAGTAGACGCTTGCAAAAAGGGTCTCAAAAGTAGACACCTGCAAAAAGGGTCTCCAAAGTAGACGCTTGCAAAAACGGTCTCAAAAGTAGACACCTGCAAAAAGGGTCTCAAAGTAGACGCTTCCAAAAAGGGTCTCAAAGAAGACGCTTGCAAAAAGGGTCTCAAAGAAGACGCTTGCAAAAATAGTACTATGCCTAATGACGAGAAGGACGCTTCTCGCAAGAAATAATAAGCGCGGGCAATAATATATAAAAGGATAACTAGAACCCAAGGGGTCAATATATCCTTATAGATACGATCAAGGTGCACCAAAGAGAGACCTATCGAACCCCCTTTCGCGTGGGCTCCAAAGGACCTCGAGCATGATAAATACAGAAAAAAATAAAAAAAGGAAGAGTCTACAAGAATGCCTAAAGGCCTCCCTATAGACTGGGGGGCAAGTGTGGATACCAAAAATCCACCCTAAAAAAAAAATCTCCAGTACATGGTTAAAATACAAGGCTAAAGGTCACTTAGTCACATTATCAGGCTCAGACCTGTAAGTCTTGTGAAACCGGGAGATTGTCCCAAGGGAAGCATCACCTTATGAGCTGTGAAGTATGGCCTTGCTAGGCTAAGAGGCAAAGCTACGCGTCACGAGAGGGCAGGTGCACGAGGCCCTCCCATAGCGAGGCCCTACTTGTCTTGACGCTGAGAGATGACGAGGGCACCAGAGATGTGAATGTAGGAATTATTCCCTTGTGAATTCCATCCAAGAGAGCCACCCTCACTATGCGAGGCTCATGGCTGGCCTCCCACGCACGCTTCAGCACTCGAAAACGAGTACCCCAAGGCGCCACCTTCACTACGCGAGGCTCACAACTGGCCTCCTATGCACGTCGTGTCTACGCGAGATATCGCGTCTTGCCTCCAAGTGGTCACATGGGGTGCAGCCTCGCTAGACTTCCCGTGTCCCGCATGCATAGACGCACACATCCGAACATAGGTCCCAAAGGGCCACCTCGCTTTGTGAGACACTCTAAGGACCCTGAACCCTCTCGCTATGCAAGGCACTTCGCTAGGCTTCCCGCGTGCACCTTGCCTCGCCTCACGCTCCAACCACGGCACCTGCTACGGGCGTTCCACCCAGCCACCCGGGCAACGGTGTGCTCGCCAAAGGAGGAGAAATAGAAGTTTGGATCCTGCCTCCATACACCGTAAAGGGCGCGCTCTATGGACCTATATTCAATAGCTGCCCTATCCACCTCTAAGGAAGCGACCCTCTCCTGCGACATGACTGCAGCAGCCTTAGCACCCTCAAGTTTGCCCTCTAAGGAAGCGTCCCTCTCCTGCGACGCAGCCGCGGTAGCCTTGGCACCCTGGAGTTCGGCCTCTAGGCTGGTGACCCATTCCTACAACATCGTGGCTTTGGCAATTGCCCTCTTCTTCTTTTTCGATGAGGCAGAAATTTGCGCCAAGGCCCTTTCTAGCATAGACCTGGTTTCAGCAAGCTCTCCCTCAAGCTCCTGGACCCTAACCGCAAGACGGTCCCTCTCGGCATTCGACATGGAAAGGTTATGAGCCGAGTCGGCAAATCGCTAAGCCACGATATAGGCCTGGCATGAAGACCTATTTATAAGAATCAAAGAGAAGAGTCTACCAGAGCACCTAAAGGTCCTCTCCTAGACTGGGGGGCAAGTGTGGATGCTCAAAATTCAACACAGGTAAAGAACCCACATCTCATGCCTAAGGTCCCTGGAAGGTCCAAAGCAACCATGTTTGAAGTCCATTTGAACCCTCAAATTAGTGCTCAAAATGACCCTTCTCCAAATGACCACTCCACCTTGGACACTAGTAAAGAGCCCAAGCGTCCCGCGTCCCACGCGCCTCGCACACGCCCAGCGCCTCGCGCGCGCCCCGCGCCCCGCGCCTCATGTGCCCCGCGTGCCCTAGGCGCCACGCGCGCCCCGCGCACCCCAGGTTCCCCGCGCGCCCCGCGACACCACCAGGAGACAAGCGTCTCGCGGCCCCCAAGATGCCACACGCAACAGTCACCCCGTGGTGGCTTCCTCTCACACACCAGCCTTGTCCTTAGGGGTGTCCACGTGGTGACCATGGAGCAAGAAAAGTTAGAATACGGATGGTACGGTGTCCTTGCTAGACAGGTAGTGGTAGTACAAGAATGGTACATAGTCAGGATTCCCTTAACATGCTTATGAGATCCATACCCAACAAGTAGTGGAGGCATAATATGGTACCAAGACAGGAGTACTTTTGCAGACCCCTGACACGTACTAGAGCAAACCCCCACTCTTCCAGCACCACTACCCCTGAAACCACTCTCCTGACAGTGTACTTGTGTACCATCTGGTCCCCTGGACCACAATGTATCAGGGGCCATTAGAGCCCACTATAAAAGGAACCACACTTCCACATGGGAGGGGGTTGGAAAAAATACTGTAGCACTACACCATATGAAATACAAGTTCATTTCACCATTTTCTTTCTACAACTGTTCTTTGAGTTCCCAATTAGATCTTTGAAGTTTTTCTTTTGATAATCGCTACATTTCTATTTTTCTAACTTAACTTGGTTGACGAGTTCTCACCGTCAACACCTATCGACCCATAGGATCCAAATGAGAGACTGGTCCGAGGACCTTGTCGCCAAACTATTTGATCATGTTTGATCCTGGTTATTAAGGAGCCTATCGACCCATACGATCCAAACAAGAGACAGGTCTTAGGACCTTGTCGCTAAAATTATTTGATCACATTCGATCCTGGTTCTTGAGGTACCTATCGACCCATATGATCAAAAAATAAGAGACTGGTCTGAAGACCAGTCACCATCATCAGATCATAATCGAATCTAGTCCTTGCGGGACCAATCGATAATTTGATCTAAGACTTGTTACAGGCTCGATTATCCCATCTAGACCCGGTTGGTCCAACTTAGACACTTCTGTCTATAATTGTTGACCGCGTTTTGGCCAACGACGAGTAGATGTCGAAACTACAATAAACCTTCAAGAGAAAAAATACGACACAAATAATTTTATAGTGGTTTAGCCCCAATTTATTGGTAATAGCCTATTCCACTTGGAGTTGTGATATATTTAGCCTACACTTAAGATCAGATGAACTTAAGCCAACTGAGTTTCTTAAGTGCAAGTAGAAAAATATGGAGTTTCTCTCTCTAGAGAATACAAGCTTTATCTCTCTAATCCCTCAGAAAATGCCCCAAGAATGCCCGAAGTAGCAGTCCCCAAAATCTCAAAACGAGAGAGTTTTCTCAGTCTCCAAAGATCCCTAAATGATTCCATGAGCCCTTTATTTATAGGCTCATGGATCGTACATAAATATCTCCCTTTTACCGGGTCTTTGGTTCTTCCAACAGACTTTAATTAATTAATAAATTATAAATAAATCTAATATTACAACAATATGGCTATTATTCCAGGATATCGAAGAGATTCCCGCGTAGGTATGACCGATTCTTGTTGATGTCGTTACTGGGATCTTTTGCGTAGCCCTGCTTTGTTTAGTCAGTCCACATCACACCCAGGAGGAAAACTGAAGGGCCAAAGCACTCCACTGGTCGGCCAAACACTTGACTGGTCGGCCAACACATGTCTGGTCAGGCAAACACTTGGCTAGTCAGACAAGCTCCTGACTGGTCAGACAAGCTCATGACTGGGCGGACAAGCACTTGATTGAGCGGACAAGCACCTAACTGGGCGGACAAACACCTGACTGGTCGGACAAGCTCATGACTGTGCGGACAAGCACTTGACTGGTCGGTCATGACACTTCTCTGGTCTAGCATGACACTTGACTGGTCAGTTGAAAATCTTCACCGGTCGGACATAAATTCTATCAGATCGGTCAGATCACTTTATCACAACTCCGAAGAGCCAACACATTTATTGACTATTAATGTGCCATTTACTAACCATGCATTGCCACGTCATCGGACTCCAATTTTTGGGGATAACATTTGCCCCCCAAGTTTATTATATGATTTACTCGTATGATAAACTTTTCTCCAGAAAAATGTTTTTGAGGTCATCCAAAAGCTTCCATCCGATCAGTAACTTTCACGTAAACCCAAGATTGAACTTGTCTTTTGATTTCTTCAAATTATATTTTTTGATCTTGTTGTTGTGTATTTTGGATGAGGAATTGTGTTTGTGTTCATGGAATTTAGGGATTTTATTTTTCGGAATAGGTTTAGGGGTTATGCGTGGTCATGTCCGATCGGCCATAATTTTTTTCTCTTGTTGTTTGAACACTTGGGCACTTTGTCATGCCCTAAACTGCTCGGATGAAGGGCACCATTACTCGGCCATGCCCTTGGCTGCTCAGGCACCACTCCGATCGGACCCTATGCCATTCGCTCGGACATGGCGCGCTCAAGCTCCTCAGACAGGCATGGCACACTCCTCAGACCCCAGCATCCGCTCGGACCCCACATCGTAGCTCCTGAGACAGCTGCCTAGAAATGCATGTGCTTGGCAACCCCTTGGCACATTGCTCAGACATGCGCGCACGGCTCGGGATGTTTCGGCGTGACGCAAGTGCACCGCTCGGACGCTACACTCAGCTGCTCGGATGAATGCCCCCCACACCGCTCGAATGCAGCCCTGTTGCTCGGACGAATGCCTCCGTCTGCTCGGACACAGCCCTGGCTGCTCGGACACCAGCATTCAGACGCGCGCGGGCCTAGTCGGACATACTCAGCATCCGCTCGGCCCAACACCCCTGCTGCTCGGACACATCGCACAGCCGCTCGGGACACCTGCAACCTCATCGCTCGGATGCATGCCCTTATGTTCTCGGGCTTGTAAAAATTGGTTTTCTCCAGGAACTCATCATTTTGTTAGTCATGCTCAACAACAGAGTTTCCTACTGGACCAGTGATATATGCTCAGCTGACCAGGGAAGTTGTATCTATTCTCCCGACCAGGAAAACTTTGCACCTGATCAGCTAGACTTTGTACCTGGCCAATGTTTACTCTTTTTTCTTGTGAAGACAATTGTTGCTTAGCAGCTTTGATATTTTTCTCGTACAGTCGAGCTGTTGGCTTTTATACTTTACTTTTCTTTGTTAACTTGAAACATTCTAAGTCTTTTAGACTTAAAAAGTTATAAGTTTTTTGTGAATAGTAAAGTCACTTTGATGTATGCCTTATATTTTTGCATGAGTACTTAGTTTTCTAACTTTGAAATTCTAGACATTTCATAAGTCCATACTAAGTATACTTTCTCACACTCTTATTGCTCTAACATTTTATGAGCATAATACTTATTGTCACACGAATATCTGCTTCTAACTCAAAATTTTAAAAAATTCCAAGTTACTTAAGCTTTGTCAAACAAGTTAGCTTAATGGCCTTTTTGGACTTTGAAAATTTACAAGTCAGCCTAAAAACAGATATCTTAACTCGTGCTCTTATTGCCTATGTTAAATTATATACCAGTATACCCCATGTGCCCCCCAAATGATCGAGGGTCGAAAGATCCTTAGTCACTTGCTACTTGACCGAATCTGTTCGAGCAGTTAATTGCTCATGAAACACATAGAATATATTGAAAATATTCGAGCAGTTGAACACTGCTTGAATGTATCGACCAGTTGAACACTGTCCAATTTTACCGACCAGTTGAACACTGTTCGAATAATTAACACACATGCACATTTGTAGCAAGAATCGACCACGCTGCGCGTAATCTCTTTTATTCCAGGATATCGGAGAGATTCCCGTGCAGGTATGACCGATTCTTGTTGATTCCGTTACTGGGATCTTCTGCGTAGCCCTGCTCTGTTTAGTCGGTCCACATCACACCCAGGAGGAAAGCTGAAGGGCCAAAGCACTCCACTGGTCGGCCAAACACTTGACTGGTCGGCCAACACATGTCTGGTTGGCCAAATACTTGGCTGGTCGAACAAGCACATAACTGGGCGGACAAGCTCCTGACTGGTTGGACAAGCTCAAGACTGGGCGGACAAGCACCTGACTGGTCGGACAAGCTCCTGACTGGGCGGACAAGCACTTGATTGGTCGGTCATGACACTTCTCTGGTCTAGCATGACACTTGACTAGTCAGTCTAAAATCTTCACCGGTCGGACATAAATTCTATCAGATCGGTCAGATCACTTTATCACAACTCCGAAGAGCCAACACATTTATTGACTATTAATGTGCCATTTACTGACCATGCATTGCCACGTCATCGGACTCCAATTTTTGGGGATAACAACAATCATTATAACGAGTAGATGAGAGATTACGTAGATCGTGATCGACACTTTCTACACAATCTACATCTATGTATAGGTATCAAAACTATTGAGTATGAAACCATCACCCGACTACCAATGAGGGACAAGCATTTGCTGCTTGCGTCATTGGGTGAAAAGGATAGCACTATGTGTCTAAATGCTAGAAGCAAGGCATGGTCAAGTAGCAAGTGACCAAGGCTTTTAAACCCATGATCACTTGGGGGCATATAGTACATATCGATCGGGGTATACACAAGCAATAAGGGTTTGACCTTAAGTATTAAGCAAGCTCAAGTTTTTCTAGGACATTTGTTCGACATATGTTCCGAAAATGCAAACAACAAAAACAAAAACGGCATTGGTAGGGAGACTCCTAGCCAAGTCCCTTATAGTGTGGTCGGCCAGATCATCAACCCTATAGGGTAGTCGGCCTATCACCCATAGGGTGGTCGACCTGTTTTGTTCATGGTACTTGGTAAAGTATTATACTACTCACATTACCATGGTTGTTAGCATGAAAAACATAAAGGAGTAAGGTTAGTATGGTACGTAAAATACATGTGTTCAGAGTATACTGATACCTGAACCAATGAGGGTTGTGAGTTGATATACTTAATAAGCATTGGAAATAAAAAATTTCAATCAATACATTGGGTACTCATAACAAAAAATCATAAAGGCATAAAATGTCATATGAAAAATTGTCAAGTACAAGGTGTCCTGCCAATGGCGTGGAAGGAAAAATAGAGTAAAAGACCAATAGAAGACTAACTAGGGCGAGGAGTACCATCTGAAAGACCACCTTGAGCCTCGGCAGCCTCACGAGCCAGACACTTCCTAAGCTCCTCCGTTCGCGTCTTCTCGGGAAGGAAATCCAAGTTCACATTTTTTTTGGACTTCCAGATCAAGAAGAATCAAGAAAAAGTTGTCTCTGAATACTCTTCTCGAGCCTTGTCTCGAGCAGCTTTGACCTCTTGCTCCTTCTCGACAAGAGAATCCTTTTGCAATTGGTCCATGTCAACAATCAACCTATCTTGCTCACCTTCAGACTGTTAGAGCTGATTGGCAAGTTTCCCCTCCATCTGGGTTATCCTAAGAGTCAACTCGATCACTTCCTGCTGTTTGAGCTCCACAGTACTACGGAGGGTGTTGATCTCTTCATCCTTTGAAGAAATGTCAGCATCCCTAGAGCCAAGAACGCACCTAAGGTCCAGTACCTCTCGATGGATAGCTTTAAGCTCAAAACGAAGGTTGGAGAGCGTAGAAGTATTCTCCACATACCTATCACGGACATGAGAGACCAGCATCAGTGCCTACAAAAAGCATACAAGTGTTAGATAAACGCCAGAACATGAGCTAACGAGACAAGAAGAAGACTGTAAAGGACTCACACTCTGAATGTCTAGGAGTGACTTTGTTAGAATGGTGCTCAAGTCCTCATTCTTAATCCCATTAAAAGATGTTGTCGTCTTCTCCAGATGAGATGCTCGGTCCATGAGAGCACCTAAGTTCTGTATAGTAGACTGATGTGGCTCAGATAAGGGAGCATGCGCAAAACAGGAAGCCCCGCGTCAATGAAATTAGGAGGAACTGGTGTAGACAAAGATGGCTCTACCTCTATGATAGGACTAGACACCAAAATAATTGGACTAGACGCCAAAGGAGTCAGAGGAGACACCTCAAGATGAACCTCCATTACCAACTCAACCTCAACCCTGGCCCTTTTTGCCACTCGAATGGAAGGGCTGACCTCGGTGGGAGTCGACCTCTGCTGGGTATGAACAAAACCAAACATGTCTAAGCCTACAAAAGAAGATTGAATGTTAGAAAGATATTAAGCACAGATGAATCATAAAATAAAAGTGATAAAGAGTCTAACCTTCTGAATGAGATTTGGGTTCGAATGTTGTCTCATCAAAGTCGTCTGAAGCAAGTGATGAGTATGTGATAGATGCACACACCTCATCATCCTCCTGTCCAGCTGGCACAAGTGAAGAGGGTACCTCCTCGACATGAATGGGTCCCAGGGTGTCTATGGCGGTCACGGGCTCGGGACCATCGTCATCCAGAACATCGGCTATAGTAGGAGGAAACAACCCCACTTTCCTAAGGTTCTCTAGAGTATAGTGAGTCTTGACATTCTTCTCCTTAGGGGTCATTGCAATCAATGCCTTGGCCCTCACTGTCATAGCCTAGGTCAGGAGCGTTCTATAAAAAGGCCCAACGTGCTTAAACTTGGAATAGTTGGCCTATGTGTCCTTAGTAAAGAAATAGTTGTCGGCATATCTAAATGCCTTGCTATTTCTAGAAATCTCTTCCAAGAAGGTGTTAGTACCCTTGCTCGTATAATGGTGGAAGTGGAAATACCCCGAGTTGCGCTGAGAAGGGTTCGTCTTCAGGTCAAACAAGTGGTGGATCTCGTGAGGCACTGGAGCAACCCATTTTCTGCGGTGATAGATAATGTACAATGCAGATAAGACCAAGATCGCATTGAGAGCTAGTTGAGAAGGAACACTATATGTTGATGCGGTTTTTTTCCAATAGAGAATTAAGAACATAACAAGGTTGAATTAGTGCTTGATGATAAACTGAAGTAAGAAAATAACTCTCAAGAACACTGGTCTTTTTACGTGGTTCAGTGGTTAAAATCCACCTAGTCCACGAGTCTATATTATTACTGCTTTTCTCTCTATATTTTGATAGAGTTTCGGTATTACAGAATAATCGTCCCCCCTGTCCAATATTCTCAGTATTTATAGAGAAATTCCTTGGACAGGTTTGGGTAACCGCGTGAGTCAATCATGGATTTACACATTTATTACATTTAATATGAAATATTCTCATTTATACTAGGATAGGATCTGATCATGAAATAAATAGTCTCCTAATATCTAGGACATTAAATATCATAAGCTGGCCATAAACGATCGTATACAGTATTTGGGTCTTTGGGGATCCGCAGATACGCCATATCTCCAAATTACCCCGAGCTAGATATACCGTCGAGTTCGTACTGTGGAGGCCATGCCTTATAAATATTATAAGCTTGCCCTTATCAATTTATGCATCCCTAGCTCGGACAACCATCATGAAAACCGTGCTGTCTACGTGGAGAATACATGGACTCCTTGGCTATTTTCTTCCATGCATTTATTTGCCAGCTGTACATGATCTGAGTGAAAGACTCATGCTGAAATTAGGATACACACTACGGAAGTGTGGATGAAGAGGAAGTAGGGCGCCAGACTTAATGACAGAACGTGTCCAAGCGCACATACCCAGAGGGGGGTCCTCCGCTCTTTCATCTGGACCAAGGATAGTAATAGACACGCCGGAGAGGTCAAAGGTCTTCCTTAAGTTCTTTACCTTCTCTTCAGTCATGTTAGAGGCCGCCCCCTTAAACCAAAAAACCTCATAATTATCAGGGCGAGGTTTCTCAACTGGTTTCCATATGATCTCACTAGCGAAGGTGGCCCAATAATCGGATGAATGGAATTCCTTTTGTTGTCTCTTCTTCTACTACGCAGCTGGTGAGACTGTCTTGCTCTTGGAAGGAGGGAGAACCACCTTATGCTGGAACCTATGAATAGAACGCTCTTGAGGATGAGTAGCATAGCGATGAGAGCCCCGGTATGTTCTTACTGAGAAGAAAATGGATGAGGAGCCCGACTAGTATCTCAGTGCAAAGGATGTTGCAATGAGTCTTGCTGACCTGACCTATCCCGCTGAGAAGATTGACTTCGTTGAGATGTGTCTTGAGAGCTGCGGGGCGTACTGTGTTGAGAGGAATTCTGAGAAGAGCTAGGCGAGGAGCCCTGAGTGATGTGCCTAGCAATATGAGGATCAACTTCAGAGGGTTGTCGAGTCGTCTGTTTTACTCTCGCCATTGGGCAATACCTTTTCAAGAAATCTTCCTCGCTAAACAAATATAAAGCGGAGCAAGGGATAATCCTTTTCACCCTTTCCAAGAACTCCTGGGGAGTGCGCTTGCTTACTGACTTGTCTGATGAAGAGGAGATGGACATCTGCAACAGAAGAAAAATAAAAAGAGTAAAGTTAGTAAGTGAACATACTGAAGCCAATAGCTGGGGGCATATCCATGAACTAATGAGCAAAAAATGAAGAAAACAGGAGAAAAATTCTATATAGGGGGTCGGCCCAGTGAGACTAAACCTGGGCCGACCACCCTGTATCCATAAGATTACAAAGCATGAAAGATGGGGCATAGGTGGTCGGCCTACCACCTTAGGCCGACCACCCCAGGGATGCAAACCTCAGAAAAATGCTAGAGGACTAAAGTTCAAGTCTCCAATAAAAATAATTTGTACAGTATAAGGAAGACCCCAAATAGATCAGTTGAGAAGAGAAAAAATTATTTTTAGGGTCCCAAGTGGTCGGCTTATGCTTGGGTCGACCACTTTGGATCCCTAGAAGTTGCTCAGGGGTGTGGTGGTCGGCCCATGAGGTAAGCACTACTTGGCCCATGATGGAAACTCTAGGGGTGGTCGGCCCTAACCCTAGTCCTAGACTTGGAAATCGCATAAGGCAAGGAAATGAAAGCCCTGGAGGTACTCGGCCCATGATTGGAAACTCTAGGGATGGTTGGCCTTAACCCTAATCCTAGACCTGGAAATCGCATAGGGAGAGAAGCCTTGGAGGTGCTTGTCCCATAATGATGCCCTAGGGGTGGTCAGCCATGAGGGAATATACATCCCTGGAAATCGCCTATGCTAGGGTTTGAAACTCTAGAAATCGCAGGCTAATGGATCTCAAAGAGGTGGTTGGCCTAGGGTTTTACATCCCTGAAATTGCATGTGCTAGGGTTTGTAACCTTGGAAATCGCCCAGGCTAAGGAATTTCACAGAGAAATTGTAACTTGATTTAAATAAGTCAATTATTGTGGATCAAAATAAAACAAAACAAGAAGATTCAGACAAAATTCCTCAAAGATTCAAAGTATTTCCTCTAAATCTAAGCACATTTAAATTAAATGGTGTAAAGATTAGGAGAAAGTACTTACCAAAGATCTAAGTTTGATGAAGAATTGAAGAAATCGGGCTTGGAGACTCATATGGGTGAGGCGCACAGAGCAAGAGAATGACCAGTGAGGTCCTACTTATAACCTCTCAGGCATACAAGATATTTTTAGGAATTCAAATTTTCATGAAAAATATCTGGTATGATTAAAATTTCAAATTCCTGGAAAAATATCTATATTTTTAGGAATTTAAAATTCCTTGAAAAATATCCATATTTTTAGGAAATCAAATTCCTTGAAAAAATATCTTATATTTTTAGGAATTAAAATTCCTTGAAAAATATTTTGTATTTTAGGAATTAATATTCTTGAAAAATATATTATATTTTTAGGACGTCAAAACTCCTTGAAAAAATATGTTATATTTTTAGGATTCCAAATTTCCTTGAAAAATATATTAGATTTTTAGGAAAGTAATTTTCTTTGAAAAACCTAATTATTTTTAGGAATTACTAATTATCCCTGAAATTAGTGCTAAGCAAATTATCGATAGTTAAAAAAGTATTATGTAATGTCCCGAGGGACTTGACTATTTAAGTAGTGCTACGGTATGTTTCTCAGGCCAGGATTAAGTTTACCGTAATGTTGAAAATATTACAATAAACTTGGGGGAAAATGTTATCCCTAAAAAATACGAAGATGACGTGGCAAATGAGAATGTGACACGTGACATCACAAATCAGGGAAAAACGACGAAGTATTGAGAAAAGACCGACGAGCAAAAAAGATAGGTCCAGGACCTATAGGGAAATCGACCAAGCCTAAATCCCCTAGGGGTGGTCGACCTAAGCAGGCCCAAGAGCCCTAGGAGTGGTCAGCCCGACCCCTACCCCAGGGGTTGTCAACCCCAGTGTGTCCAAGAGCCCCTAGGAGTGGTCGGCCTGACCCCTACCCCAGGGGTGGTCGGCCCCAGTATGCCCAAGGACCCCTAGGGGTGGTCGGCCTGACCCCAACCCCTAGGGTGGTCGGCCTGACGTGCTCAAGAACCACCTGGGTGGTCGACCTACCCCATTCTTCATAGGGTGGTCGGCCTAAACCCCCAAGTACACTATTAGGAGTATGTCCTAAAAGCATGTAAAAGACATTTGTTATTTCTATGAATAAATAAATACAATGGTTTATTATTGTTATATTTGGATTATTAAATTATTGTTTGA
Source organism: Humulus lupulus (assembly GCF_963169125.1). Lineage (NCBI taxonomy): Eukaryota > Viridiplantae > Streptophyta > Magnoliopsida > Rosales > Cannabaceae > Humulus > Humulus lupulus. Next base: position 100,409,450 of record NC_084800.1, read on the forward strand.
ATAATTTTGTAAATATCAAAAAAATTCCATATTCATTATTGAGGGTGTGATCTTGTATTAGTACGAGAGAATTAAGATCACATGAATGAATAAAAATAGTCAACAACAACAAATTAAAGTTAAGGAATTCTTTAATTGGGGTTGTAAGTACGGTTTGCTGAGTATCATGTTGATACAAATAATCTAGATTCAGATTATTGATGTGGTAAGACATCTCGGTAAAGGTGCTTTATATAATATGATTATATATGACATGGACCGATATGAATAAAAGTCTTTATCCAAAAACTATTTAACAATAAAGACTTGTAATTCATATCATAACTGATGATCATTTATAGATCAACCTAAATCCTGAGTGTTCATGAACTCCTGTTCATGTTTATTAAATCTTTTGATTCATTCGTTAAGGTCTCTTCATAGAATGAGGCTAATGACTTTTGTTTTAGAGATTTAATATTATGGATGGCTGGGAACATGTATCAACAATACGGAATCTAATCTTTCCTAACGGATCGTATATTAGTTCCCTTAAGGGTTAATTCTGGAACTGAATAATTTTGAGCTCAAATCTATAATTAGATTATAATTTAATTATTCACTAGTGAATTAATGGTACTTAAGGAATAAGAAGTAAATTAGAAAGGTAAAATGGTAATTCTTCCATTCTAATTTATGAACTAATTAATTAGAGGGTTGAACTATTGTAAGATGGTTATATCAATGGACGACTTAGAATAAGATTTCTGTAAAAGTATATCTATAACATAAAGAGTGCAATTCTGAATTTATAGTGGAGAAATATAAGAATTAATAAATTAACTACTATAATTAAAGAGTTTAATTATTTAGTTTCAATTTATTGGAGCTTAATGTTATAGGTCAATGGTCCCTGAAATGACTCAAACAAACACTGACAAAGGTAAATACAAAAATGGGCAAAATGACTTATTTGATAAGTAATATATTTTTCAATGCACCAAACATAATTATTGTATAATTATGTGTAATTAATTAATTATTTGATTTAACAAAAATATAATTAATTTTGAATTAATTTATTTTTGGGATTTTTGGTATTTAAATAATAAGAAAAAATTGGGAAAAATCACATGCCTTCCCTGGCATGTGGTACACGTGTAGCACAGTGCACAGTCACTGTGCTACACACATAAGAAGCTCTTGGTAGTTTCTTGGTTCCACAATTTTAGTTATTTAAATATTAAATAAATAATGAGATATTGCAATATGATTAAAATATTATTATTTATTCAAAATCTGATAACTAATTGGTGATTTTCAAATTGTTTAAAATAACTAATATTTTATTTTTAATATATTGGATATATTAAATATAGGATATCAGTTTTTCAGAACGATTTTTTTCAGAGATAGAAAATATATCGTGAAATCTCTCTGAGAGAAAGAGAACAGTGACACAAGCATAGGTCACTATTCTTCACAAACTTAGGTCCAAACTTTATCAGATCTCATGTGTTGAGAACATCTGATAAATAGATTTTGCCTATTTTTTTTGTATAGCGAGCCCACACTCGTTCTTTGTATGCTGAGAACATTTTGGAAGATCTTGGTGTGAGATCTCAAGGATTTTTCCATACAAAAAGATAGCAGCAAGGAAGGACTTGAGGTAATTTTCTATTCATATCTTTGATTCAATATATATATATATGTATGTGAAGAAGTAGATCTAGAAATCTTGTGGGATTAAATTAACAATTTTGATTGTTGTTCTGCTGCGTATAATCTCTGATTTGATCTATAAAAACCAACATACACTTCACTGAGAAATACTCACTCTTGTTCAAACTGAAATCAACAGGCCTAGCACCCAAAAGGTCACAGACCTAGCACCTAGAGGATCAATAGGTCCAGCACCCAAAAGGTCATAGGCTTAGCACCCATGCTCGGGTCGTCGGGCCTAGCACCTAAGTCCCATATACCAACAAAGACTTAACATTTTCCTAGAGGTTTCTATCGTGCATTATCCACCATGATCTAGAGAAACAACGAGAAGACCCACGACCTCATAATCATGGGGAGGTGGACACGTATCTCCACTACTTGATAATTGTGTACCAAACCACGATCCCAATATTACTGGTCATGTAACAGACCTGGGTACTATAAATAAAGGACCCAGGGCTTCATTTCAAGGGATCGCTTTTTCTGGAATTTTTGAGATCTGAAGAACATTTGGGGAGAAATTTTGGGCGAATCAGAAACGAGTGAATACTTTTGTTCATCAGTGTAATTGTCGAGTGATTCAATACTAAAATCTATGTGGATTAGGTTATTATAGTTCGTTAGAACAAGGCTGAACCACTATAAAATTTATGTGTGTTTACTTAAGATAATCGTACTCTGTCGTTTATTCTATTTATTTATTTCAAAAGGTGTCGTATACTGTACATACGACCGTTGGCCAATTTCACAGGTCAACAGTACTTTTATTTAAATCAATAAAATGTCTTTACATGCTTTTAGGGCATTAATCATGACAATCTCCCACTTGCCCTCAAAGCAAGTGAGGCCTCTCCCTTAATCCCATGTTTCATACATGACCCATAAACGACTTTGCAGGAAGTGTTTTGGTAAACGAGTCTGCCAGTTCTATTCTGATACTATCTTCATAACAGTCACGTTACCTTAGTGCACAATCTCTCTAACTAGGTGGTATTTCATTTCTATATGCTTTCTTCTCTTGTGGCTTCTAGGTTCTTTGGAGTTAGCTACTGCTCCATTGTTGTCACGATACATGATTAGTGACTTATCCATATCTGGAACTACTTCCAGATTAGGTTAGAACTTTCTCAACCAAACTGCTTCCTTAGTTGCTCTACAAGCCGCTACATACTCGACTTCCATGGTTGAATATGCAATACTAGGATTCTTTAATACTTCTCTAGACTACAACTCCTCCACCAAGAGTGAACACTGACCCAGACGTCGACTTACGACTGTCTTTGTCTGATTGGAAATCAGAATCAATGTATCCAGTAGGGTTTAACTCACCCCCTGTATATACAAGCATATAATCTCTCGTTCTCCTTACATACTTGAGAATATGCTTTACTGCAATCCAGTTTTCCAAATCAGGATTTGATTGATAACGACTCATAATCCCTACAACAAAGCATATGTCAGGCCTAGAACACAACATAGCATACATCAGACTCCCAACTCCTGAAGCATAGGGATACTTTCGCATGTACTCTTCCTCCTGAGGTGTCTTTTGACATAACTCTTTGGAAAGAGTAATTCCATGTTTGGTCGGTAACTGGAATTTCTTAGAATTCTCCATAGAGAACATTTCAAACACCTTATCTGTATAATTAGTTTGAGAAAGTGCCAAGAGTTTGTTCTTCCTATCCCTTAGGATTTGGATTCCCATAACGTAGCTTGCCTCGCTCAAATCTTTCATTTGAAACTTTTCAGCTAACCACTTCTTTATGTTTGACAGTGTCTACATCGTTGCCAATGAGGAAAATTTCATCCATGTAAATAACTAAGAAAACCACTACTTTTCCTTTGATATATTTATATACACATGTTTCATCGATATTTTGTTCAAAACCATATGTTTTAATTGTTTCATCAAAGGTGATATTCCAAGATCTAGATGCTTGCTTTAATCCATAAATGGAGTTCAACAACTTACACACCTTTTGATCTTCCCCATTCTTGATGATCCCTTCTAATTGTACCATATAGATATTTTCATCAAGATAGCCATTAAGGAAGGTTGTCTTGACATCCATCTGCCATATCTCATAATCATATGTGGTAGCTATGGATAAGAGGATGCGAATTGATTTCAGCATGGATGCAGGAGAAAATGTTTCTTCATAATCAACACCTTTTATCTGAGTGTAACCTATGGCTACTAGCCTTCCTTACCATTTTTCTTCTTGTAGATCCATTTGCACCCAATGGGCCCGACATCTTTAGGTGGGTCTACAAGTTCCCACACAGAATTGGAATACATAGATTCCATTTCTTGGTACATGGCTTCTTACCATTTCTCCTTTTCAAGATCATCCATAACTTTTTTTAAGGTTAATGGATCGTCCTTGTCTGTGTCAGAAACATGGGTATGTGCCTCATGTTTGTAGCGAACAAGTTGTTTCACAATCCTCCCACTACGACGTTGCACTGGGGTTTCCTTTTCAGGAATAGTGGTTTCTTTGGTTTTTCGTTTATCATTTAATGATGACGACGAAGGTGATGGAATCTTATCAGCTATGAGTTCCTCCAAAACTACTTTGCTCCAAGGTTTATAGTTATTCATATAATCGTGTTCAATGAAGGTTGCATTTGTTGAAAAAAATACATTTTGGTCTTTGGGACTACAGAAGTAACCGCCTCTTGTTTTTGGAGTATATCCCACGAAAATGAATACTTTAGACCTCGAATCAAGTTTCCCTAATTTAGGTCTAAGAACATGAGCATGACAGCCCTAAATGCAGAAATTGTGAAAACTAGGTTTGTTTCCATTCCACAGTTCTAGTGGCGTTTTGCTTATGAGCACATTCAAAATGTAAGTCGTTGTTTGAAGTGCATATCCCTAGAATGAGAGAGAAAGTGAAGAGTAGCTTAACATTGACCTGACCGTCCAACAAGGTCATGTTTCTTTTTTCTGAAACACCATTTTGCTGTGGCGTTCCGGGTGCTGTGAGTTGGGATAGAATACCATGCTCCAACATGAAATCTTTGAATTCTAAATCCAAATATTCACCACCTTGATCTAATCAAAGTTTTTTAAGAGTCTTATCTAATTGCTTCTCAGCCTCAACTTTGAATTCTTGAAACTTACCAAAATTTTCAGATTTCCTAAGCATTAGATAAGTATGACCATATCTTGAGCAATCGTCAATAAAAGTGACGAAGTACTCATACCCACCTCTTGCTTGTTCATTGGTTGGACCATAGACATCGCTTTGTACAAACTCCAAAGGCTCTTAAGCTCTATTTCCTTTCGCAGAGAAATGAGTTTTGTCATTTTGCCTTCTAGACAAGATTCACAAACCGGAAGAGTTCCAACTCTTAGTTCTCTCAAAGACCCATATTTTGTTTACCAGTTTATTCTGTCTAGTCCTACAGGACCATGATGGTTGTGTTGCTTCTTATGCTATCTCAAGGGCATGAGTTCCACTCTTGGCAACTGCAATTGATACATTCTTTTTACAATATGTCTGGACACATTGTGTCATTATAAATCTGGTTATAAAAGTAAGAGGATTAATAAATGTGTAAAAATTAAAATAGTTATCTAAAAGTGGACACCCTGTCTAATTTTCTCAAAAAATTAAGATGTAAATTTTATAGTCAAGTAAAAGGCCCATGAGATAAATAAAAAAAAAGGCTCACGATAAATAATTACACTCTTCCTCTTCCTATCAAACACTCTTCCTTAGAAAAAATAATAAATAAATGCAAACACCCATTCCTCTTCTTCATCAAACAAAAAAGAATGAGAGGCCTACTGTTATTAGCACAACTACACAAGCAAGCAAGCAAGGCCCTTCTAGCGAGTGGTGAGGTGACTGATATTGACCCAACTATTTGATATTATCGTTGCTTTTCCTTATTTTCTTTTATTATTATTATTTTGCTTTTAAAGCCTTAAATAGATGTAGCTTTCATTAAAAACCCATTTACTTTTAATACATTTATACAACCATCCATCTCTTTCTAATTCTCTGATTCTCTTCTCCAACTCCAAGCTCCAATTTCTTGAAGAATTTTTGAAGTTCTTGCTTGGTTCTAAAAGACTAAAACTCCTTATTCATATTCCAAATTTTATTTTTCTTTTTACTCAGTTATTTAATTTTTATATAAGCTTCATTTTAGTTATCTTAGTTATAAGCTTTTCTGTTTATTTCACTATTTGATTTATAGCATTGTTATTTGTTCTTTAACTGTTTCCATATTTATTTGTTTTATAACTGTTATTGTTCTTTATTTATTTTTAACCACAAAATATAATATGTCTAATACTAATAAAAAATATGAATCAGGATATGAAAAACTTAAGAAAAAAAAAGAAAAATAGAAAATTTGATTCAATCCCAGAAAGGAGCCCTTGAAAAATTCCTAACAAAGAAGGATTCGAATAACTCATGTGGTGATGAAAATATTGAAAAAACCAGTGCAAATGATTTAGAACATAATGAAGAGATTAAAGAAAATCCCATAGATAAAAATATCAATAATGAAAAAATCAATGATGGTGTGGTGAATGTTGATGAAGCATGTCAAGCAAAAGGTGAAATTAATAGACAAAATAGGAGTCTTGAAAATAATTTGAGTCATGCTAGTAATAATATTTATCATCCAGGAAGATGGAAACTATTGACAATATTTAAGAGATTTATTAGTAGAAAAATGTCCAATAAGAGTAAGTCATATAAGTTTTCCAAAAGATGAAAATTCTAGACATTTTTTAAATTCTCATTATATTAGAAAATTGTCAGATGGTGAAAAACATGATAGAAGATGGTTGGTATATTCAAAAGATTTTGAAAAAGTATATTGTTCTTGTTGCAAATTATTTAGTAAAAAATATAGCATTAACCAATTGGGAAATGATGGAACTAGAGATTGGAGAAATATTGTTAGCAAACTTAAAAGTCATGAAATAAATAGTGAGCATATAAATAACATGAATGTTTGGTTTGATTTAGAATTTAGATTATCAAGGAATAAAATTATTGATAAATATATGCAAGAAAGAATTAATAAAGAAAAAGATCATTGCAAAAATGTTTTAATAAAGATTATTGTTGTTGTAAAAACTCTAGCAAAACATAATTTAGTTTTTCGTGGAGAAAAGGAGAAGATATATCAAGTAAATAATGGAAAGTCTTATTGAGATGATTGCTGAATTTGATCTAATAATGCAAGAACATGTTCTGTTAAATTTAATAAACAATACTATGAGCATTATCAATAAATCAGATTCAAAATAACATTACATGCTCATACAATAATCCAGGAACACATTTTATTTAGAGCATTGAATTGAATATATATAGATGAAAACATACCTGACATTGAGTCCCCAATGTTCATCTTTGAATCTCTCACGATCTATATAAATAATATTAGAAGAACAATGCAAGAGAGAACTTATGGAGAGCAGCCCTTACCAAATCACATCTATCAGTATTTTCCCAACAACATATATGTTCAATATATATGTCTCATATGCCTTCTTACCCTAAGGGGATACCCATTTTTTTCCAAAAACTTTCATACATAAATGTATATATGTTTGTTGGTTTTGAGAGTTTTTTTTAATCCAAATGGAGTCCGGAAAGTGAAAGAGGATGAGACGTGGAGCAAAACCCCTCAAACGGAGTCCGATTTGGTGGCCGGAGATGGCCCATCCGACCGGGTCACGAACCGGGTCGCGTAGATCCGAGAAGCAGACCCACGGGTCAAATTTGGGTGACAGGGACGATAAAAATGACATGTCTTTTTGCCTCTGTCAGGCAAAAAACGACATGTCGTTCGTACGGACATGAGCCTCCTTCAGAGAAAAACGACACGTCATTGACGTATGAGGGGTCGAATTTTTGTATAAAAAACGACAAGTCGTTTTTTGAAAACGACAAGTCGTTTTTTGAAAACGACACGTCATTTTTGTAAAAACGACACGTCGTTTTGGCATGTGAGGGTCGTTTTTATAGTGACAAACGACAAGTCGTTTTTGGTAAACTACATGTCGTTTTCTGAAACGTTTTTTTAAAAAAAAAAAAAATATATTGGGCGCGTGGGGGCGCGTGAGGGGTCTTTTTTTGGCCAAATTTTTACCATTTCACTCCTATTCTCATGTCCTACTATTTGTATATGTTTATACACAAGATTAATCCATGAATTGTATTCATAATTGTATTTGTATTTAATCTTTTGTGGCATGAATATTATTATATATTGTCAACAATTATTGTTTATTTTCTTGCCTGTCGTAAGAATAAGCATGTGAATTGTTTAGTAAAGAGGAACATTTAAATAATTATTTATTTAAATTTTGTGTTTTTTCCTCCAAAATTACATTAAGATCTATATAAGTAATTAATTATCCTATCGATAATAATTGCTTGGTAAGGATGCTTAATATGGTGAAGAAAATTTATTAAACATTATGAATCACAATTTATCTATCCTTTCGATAGTAAATTAATGTATTTGATTATAATGTTTAATAGATTGTTCTTACCTGTGTATGAGTTCTATTTTGTATGTTTGTCTAAGAACTCTAGCATACATAATGATCATTTGTTATTTTGCGATCATATATTGATGAGAAAAGAGCACAAATGACATGGTTTATCATAACATGTATTTAATAGTTATTGCTCTTGTTTCTCATTCAGCTGTAAGCATTCCTAGATCTCCTGCCGTCTTGATGCTGAATGCAACCAACCACAAGCAGTGGATTGAAAATATCACGATGAACTTGACCTTCATGAAAATAGACTTGGCCTTGAGAATTGATGAACCATCTAAGCCTGCTGATGATGCTACTGAGAAGGTTAAGAAATCTTACGAGGACTGGGAACACTCCAATCGTTGTTGCTTGATGCTTATGAGATATCACATGGACGAATCCATTCGTGATAGTATTCCCAAGTCTGAAAATGCAAAGGATTTTCTTGCTGCCATTAAGGAAAAGTATAAGAAATTCTCAAAGAATGAGAAGAATGAACACTTGAACATGCTGCATCACACTGTTTACGATGGTTCAGGTGACATTAGGGCCCACATTGACAAGCTCATGGGCCACTATCATAAACTTAAGGCCATGGATATGGACCATGGCGAGGATTACATGGTGTGGTTGGTGATGGAGAACATTCCATCTCAGTTTGATGCGATCAGATCAAGCTATAATGCTCAGAAAGAGCAATGGACTGTTGGGGAGATGTCTGCTATTCTTGCCAAGGAAGAGGAGGACATGAGAAAAGGTAGGGCAAGAAGTATCTCCATGGTGACGAACCCAAACAATCCTCACAAGAGAAAGTTCACTTCCAACAACTCTAGTGACCAAAAGCATCCTAAGAAGAAAGCCAACCATCCTAAGGGAAATGGGCAAGCTAGCTCATCTTCAACTGGTCATAAGAATGAGTTTTTCAAAGGGAAGTGCAACTTTTGTCAATGCTTTGGGCATAAGAAAGCTGATTGTCGAAAGCTCAAAGCTCACTTAGAAAAGAAAGGTAATTGTCTTGTGATGGTTTTTTTAGAGTCCAATATTATTGATGTGCCCTCAAACACTTGGTGGTTAGATACTGGAGCTACAATTCATGTTACAAATTCCTTGCAGGCAGTGACAAACCGAAGAAGACCGAGTAGGTTGGAGGAGCATGTATACATGGGAGACGATACTAAAGTCAGAGTTGAATTTTTTGGGACTGTTAGACTGTAGCTAAATACTGGGCAATTTTTGGAGTTGCATGATGTTGCTTATTTACCCTCTATTAGGAGGAATTTGATTTCTGTATCTATTTTGGATAGACTAGAATATAGTCTTCATTTTGAAACTGGAAAATTGACTTTGTATCGTGACTCTATGTTGGTTGGAAATGGAACTTTATGTGGAAACTTATATAAGCTTGATTTATATGATGTTGTTCCTGTTACTTCTACTTCTTCTTGTTCTTCTTCTCTTAATGCTATTGTTGGGTCAAAACGTGCAAGATCAGATTTGAAATCTTCTATGCTTTGGCATAAACGTTTAGGCCATATTTCTAGAGATAGAATGGAGAGATTGGTGAAGGATGGTGTACTTCAGGATCTTGATTTCTCTGATTTCACTGCCTGTGTTGATTGTATAAAAGGAAAGTTGACTGCCAAGGTTAGAAAGAGCAAGTCAGACAGGTGCACATATGTATTGGAGACTATTCATACTGATATTTGTGGGCCTTTTGTTCCACTTGCTATGGGTGGTTATAGATACTTTATCACCTTTATTGATGATTTTTCCTGGTATGGTCATGTTGAGCTCATTCGTGAAAAATCTGAATCTTTGGATGCTTTTAAGATTTTCAAGACGAATGTTGAGCTTCAAAAGGGAAAGAAGATTAAAACTGTCAACTCTGATAGAGGTGGAGAGTATTATGGACGTTATGATGAAACTGAAAGGAACCCCAGGCCTTTTGCCAAATACTTGCAGGAATGTGGTATTGATGCAAGATATACAATGCCAGGGACGCCCCAACAGAATGGAATCGCTAAAATGAGAAATCACACACTTCTTGACATGGTGCGCTGTATGTTGATTCATTCTAGCTTGCCAAAATTTTTATGGGGTGAGGCATTAAGAATTGCTGCTTATATCTTGAATCAAGTACCTAGTAAGTCTGTCCCAAAGACACCATATGAGTTGTGGTCGGGTAAGAAACCAAGTTTGCGTCATTTTCATGTTTGGGGATGTAAAGCTGAAGTAAGGCCCTATAACCCACAATCTAAGAAACTTGATCCGAAAACTATTAGTGGCTACTTTGTAGGTTACACTATTGGATCGAGGGGTTCCAGGTTCTATTGTCCTTCTCACACCACCAGAGTGATAGAATCAGATAGAGCTGTCTATTTTGAAGAAGAATTTGGTTCAAGTCAAGGGTCAAGAGAAATTGTATTCAGGGAAGAACGTGTTTATGTCCCTGTACCTGTTGCTTCCGCTTCCGCTCCTGTTAATGACCCTGTGATTGAACAGATTCCGGTAGAAACTCATGATAAACCTCAAAATCAAGACCAAGGTGAAAATCTTGATATTGGGGATGATGAAGCTATGGTGAGAAGATCACAGAGAACCCGCAGGTCTGCTATTCCTAATGACTACCTTGTCTATTTACAGGAACATGAGTTTGATGTAGGAGACACTTTTGAGCCAGTTACCTATCAAGAAGCTATGAATAGTCCTTAATCTGTATTGTGGATGGATGCAATGAAAGATGAGTTGAATTCTATGTCACAAAATGAAGTTTGGGAGTTGGTTGAATTACCCAAAGGTTGCAGACCCATTGGATGCAAATGGGTGTATAAGATCAAACGTGACTCGAATGGGCAAGTGGAAAGGTATAAGGCTAGGCTTGTGGCTAAAGGCTATAGCCAGAGATAAGGTATTGATTTCAAAGAAACCTTTTCACCTGTTTCCACCAAAGATTCGTTGCGAATTATTATGGCTATAGTTGCTCATTTTGATCTAGAACTCAATCAAATGGATGTGAGGACTGCCTTCTTGAATGGAGATTTATTTGAAGATGTTTACATGACTTAACCTATTGGTTTTGAGAAGTCTGGCAAAGAACACATGGTTTGCAAGCTCAAAAAGTCTATCTATGGGCTTAAACAAGCATCAAGGCAGTGGTATCTCAAGTTCGATATGATTGTCACTGCAAATGGCTTCAAGGAGAATGTTGTAGATCAATATATATACATGAAGGTCAGTGGGAGTAGTTTCATTTTTCTAGTATTGTATGTTGACGACATCCTGCTTGCATCTAATAATTCTGATCTATTGTCTGAGACAAAACAACTTTTGTTTAGCCATTTTGATATGAAGGATCTTGGTGAGGCTTCCTATGTGCTTGGGATTCAGATTCTTCGGGATAGGGCTAATGGTATTCTTCGTTTGTCTCAGAAGACTTACATTGATCGGATCTTGAAAAGATTCAATATGCATGCATGTTCTCCTGGGAAGGCACCGATAGTGAAGGGTGATAAGTTCTCAAAGGCCCAATGTCCACAAAATGATAAAGAGAGAGATGAAATGAAAGTCATTCCTTATGCGTCATTGGTTGGTAGCTTGATGTATGCTCAAGTATGCACACGCCCTGATATTGCTTTTGTTGTCGGCGTGTTGGGTAGATACTTGAGTGATCCTGGTCATAGCCATTGGAAAGCGGCTAAGAAAGTCATGAGGTATCTTCAGGGTACAAAGGATCATATGTTGACTTATCAGCGAGCTGACACTCTTGATATAGTTGGGTTCAGTGACGCCGATTATGCAGGATGCATGGATGATAAAAAGTCCACTTCAGGCTACATTTATATGATGGCTGGAGGAGCAGTTTCATGGAAAAGTGTCAAGCAGACACTCACAGCTTCTTCTACAATGGAGGCAGAGTATATGGCGTGTTATGAGGCTACTTGTCAAGCAATATGGCTGCGGAATTTCATTTCAGCATTGAATGTTGTAGACTCTATTTCGAGGCCGCTGAAATTGTATTGTGATAACTCCGCAGCAGTAGCTTTCTCTAAGAACACTAGGAGTACTTCTCGCTCAAAGCATATTGATATAAAGTACTATTTTGTTAAAGAGAAAGTCGCTGAGTCCCTCAATACACGCCTACCACTAGCATGTTGGCAGACCCACTAACGAAAGGCTTACCTATATGTGTGTTTTCAGAACACGTTGCCCGAATGGGATTGTCAGGAGCCTAGCTTGTTGAGCTCAGTGGGAGTTTTGTTATTTATGTATTGAACATGCTAGTATTTTGTATGGATTGCTTATAGCTTGTGTTTTATTCTGAACATGCATAATGATAATTGAAGCCACTTCTTCTTGTTGCTATTACGTATATATGTTTATATATGTATATACTATTGTTCAACGAAGTGACAGGTACAAAAGGAGATGAATGCACATAGTCTCAAATTAATGTACCACATGTATGTTTGGTTTAATGATTGTTATTGTTTTTTAATGTCTTCAAGACCGAATCATAGATAATATATGTATCCTATCGATATGATATTATATATGATTTATTAGACTGTCTTTTAGTGATGGACAATATTATGGTGGTTTGATTATATTGTCCAAGTAGGAAAATGTTAGAATTTTATATGGACTAATATAATTACAATCATAATTCCATTATCACAATCATTTTCTAGAGTGCCTACGAATAGTTAAAGACCATAATGGGATGGTTAATATTAATTTAATCGCAATTGAGGCACATGGTAGCACCCTAAAGACTATAGGTTGGCCCATTAAACCATAGTGCACCATATCTGATAATATAAGCCCAATAGGCCCAATATACCCCTTAGGGTAAGAAGGCATATGAGACATATATATTGAACATATATGTTGTTGGGAAAATACTGATAGATGTGATTTGGTAAGGGCTGCTCTCCATAAGTTCTCTCTTGCATTGTTCTTCTAATATTATTTATATAGATCGTGAGAGATTCAAAGATGAACATTGGGGACTCAATGTCAGGTATGTTTTCATCTATATATATTCAATTCAATGCTCTAAATAAAATGTGTTCCTGGATTATTGTATGAGCATGTAATGTTATTTTGAATCTAATTTATTGATAATGCTCATAGTATTGTTTATTAAATTTAACATGTTCATCATATTCAAAATCGTGGAGTTCATTGTCATTACTTGGGACATATTATTCAAAATGAGTTAATTCAAATGTTAGCCCTAGAAATCAAAAATTCATTTTTGAAAAAAATAAAAGAAGCAAAATATTTTTCAATTATACTTGATTGTACTCCTAATGCAAGTCATCATGAACAAATGTCTCTTGTATTAAGGTGTGTAGATATTTCATAAAGTACAATACAAATAGAAGAATATTTTTTAGAATTTTTACAAGTAGAAGATAATTCTGGAGAAGGCATCTTTAATGAACTTATAAGAGCGCTTAAAAATTTAAAACTTGATATCAATGATGTAATAGGGCAATGATATGATAATGGATCTAACATGAAAGGAAAACATAAAGGTGTGCAAAAAAGATTATTAGATATAAATCCTAGAACATTATATACACCTTGTGGATGTCATAATCTTAATTTAGTAATTTGTGATGATGCAAACTCTTGTGTTAGGGCTGTATCATTTTTTAGAGTGCTACAAAGAATATATTCTATCTTCTCTTCCTCAACCAAGCGATGGGCAATACTGAAAAATAATATATCAAATTTAACTATAAAATCATTATCAGAAACTAGATGGGAAAGTAGAATTGAAAGTTTTAAGGAAATTAAGCTTCAAGCTCCTAATATAAGGGATGTTTTGTTTGAACTATCGGAATCTAGTGAGGATCCCAAAATAAAGAGTGAAGGTAGATGTTTAGCAATGTTTGAACTAGAAAGTTTTGAATTTTTACTTGGCATGACTATATGGTATGTTATTTCATTTTCTATTGATAGAGTTAGTAAAATATTAAAAAGTGAGGATATGCCTATTGATACTGTCATACATGATTTAAAAGGGGTGCTTTCTTATTTTGAAAATTATAGAAAAAAAATGAATCTGCTATGAATTCAACTATAGACATTGCAGAAAAATGGAAATAGAACCTAAATTTTGTGAAAAACGTGTGATTCGTAGAAAAAATATTTTGATGAAAATATTGATAGTAATGATGATAAAATACAACCTCCTGAAGAATCTTTTAGAATTGATTATTGTTATACCCAGATTTCGAGCCATGGTAAATGTGACCTCGAAAGTTGGATTCGCAACAAATGGTCTCGTAAGGATTAGAGTATGCTCCAGGATGGTATATCGAGCCTGCAAAGTACGATATATGACCTCGAATATGGTGACCTCGAAACGATCGCGATCTCGAAAGTTAGCTCCGAGATCACACTCATCTTCAGGGACGACTTCGGATCAGGAGTCTCGAGCTCGATGTACGTACGATCTCGAAAGCCACGTGAACTCGGGAGATGTCGTTAGCTCGGACGACGACGGGAAACCTGGGAAGCTAAAGTCTTAGAGATACGCGATAACCACCTTGAATATCTACAAGTATTATAAATATGAGATGTAATCCTCATTTATTAATGTAAATCCCCTAGAATCGTGGGATATTATTTGGTCAGTTATGCATTTCCTGGTCTTCAGGGACGTTTCCTTTTATATCTGATTATAGGCATTTAAAGCCATTTATTTTATTTACACAAAAAGAGTAACTACCCAAAATATGTGGGATAGTATTCTGCATCCTTCTCTATAAATAGAGAGGCCATGCACCATTGTAAGGGACCGAAATTCTGATCCTGGAGAGAGAACTCTGAAGAATTCATGCTTAAGAATTTTCAGAGATAATCTTGAGATTAATAACAGAGACTCGTGGACTAGGCAGATTTAACTGCTGAACCACGTAAAAATCGTGTGTTTGATTTGTTTTATTTCATCTGGCCATTGCCATTCATTGTTTATGTGCTCTTCTTTCACTGTTTGACGAAAAACGGCGTCAACAGTTTGGTGCTTTCATTGAGAGCCTTAAGCATTCATCCCTGAAAAAGACATGGCCACAAACAATCAGAACACCCCTGATGAAAGCTACCCAAGGCGTCCTGGAAAACAACCAATGGAGAACCCGGATGCTGAGGAGAGAAGTGGGTCCTCTGATTCCCGGGGAACACCGCCTCCACCAAGGGATGAGGATATGTACTACAATCCTGAGCGTTACGTTCCTATTGTAGAACTGGAAAACCGGCAATTGAAATAGCTGTTGGCAGAGGCCAACAAACGGAATGAGGAGTTGACTAGGATAGCCGCAGAGGCGCAGGTGGCTCAGCCCCCGCCTCCGCGCGAAAACCAAGTCCCTCCTCCAAGGGACGTGCATGTTCCTCCCCGGAGGCCCCGTGGACTTCCACGAAAAAATGCTGCCACAAGGAGGCCGACTCAACCTCCGGCACCAGCAGAGCCATCTGCTCCTCCTAGGCCACAGAGGAGTACTCGAGCTCGGGTCCCGCCTAACCCACCTGTGGAAGTGCCTGCAGGAACTGAGAATAACCGAACCCCTGCAGAGGCTCGGACTCAGGTACCTGGGAGTGCACCGAATGCAACTGACCCATCTCGGGAAAATTCTGGCCCCTCTAGGCCGCGACAAGGGCGGCAGCCACCGTCGCCTATACGGTTCCCTCCGTCGCCCATAATATATCCTTCACCTCCCCGCAGAAACGCTCAACCTGTTCGAGATCAGGATCAAGGGCGTACAGGGGAAAGACAAGGAAACAGGGAGACATTCCAGGAGCGGAGAGGCGCACCATCTGAGAAAAGTCAGACATCTCGGTCTCGCACTGCGGAGACGAGGCGACGTGGGAAGAATCCATCACGAAATGACCGATCAATGAGTTTCACTAGTGACGAGTCCGGAGAGACCAGGTCCGTCAGTAAACACGACCAAGGTCGTAAAAATACTGGAAGTCGCAAGAATCGTCCTGACCTGCGAAGTCATCTGAATCAGAGTAGGGGGAAGGGAGATCAGACAAATCCGGACCTGAGGGATCGCTTGAATAGGCGTAGAGATCCCTCATGGAGACGCGAGCCTGGAATCATGATCAATGACAGTCAATTCCAGACAACACCTCCTACTGACCCAGTCCAAGAAAGGATCGATCAGCTCGAAAAAGCCTTTAGGCTTTTAAAGAATGAACGAGGAAATGGTCGATATGAGGACTCTGATGAGGAGCTCGAGCCGTTTGCTCCACATATTTCTAACACTCAATTTCCTCAAGGATTCCAGATTCCTCACGTCCCAGCGTTTGAAGGAAAAACCGACCCATGTAGTCACTTGAGTACATTCAACACTATTATGAGAGCTAGTAACGTGGGTTACGAGCTCAGGTGCATGTTGTTTCCGACATCATTGGCAGGACCTGCCAAAAGTTGGTTCGAAAAGTACAAGAGACACTCAATAACTTCATGGGAACAGTTGTCTAGAGACTTCAAGAAGCAGTTCCGGGCAATGATGGGAGTCAGACCAGAGGCATCCACTTTGACTAACGTCCGACAACAGCCAGGCGAAACACTGAAAAGCTACCTGACAAGATTTAATCTGGAGGTCGCTCGAGCTCGAGATGTGGATGACAGTGGGCACCTTATGGCTATCCGAGCTGGTGTTTTACCCGGAAGTGCCCTGTGGGATGACATGAAAGGGAAACCGGTGAGGTCGATAACCGAGTTTAACAGACGAGCGCAGAGGTTTGTCAATGTAGAGGAGGCGAGGTCAACGCTCAAGGCGACCTCGCAGACCGAAACTACAACGATAAACATCAACTCCGCCTCAACCTCGGCAGACCCAGCAGCTCCACAGCCTACCTCGGAGAATCCCTCCAAGAGGAAAAAGAGCGAGGGAAATAACCCCGAAGCTGAGGGAGGGAAGAAAAAGAAAGGAGAGAGGTATTTCTTCGTGTATAAAGTGCACACCGAGCTCAACGAGTCCCGGGAAAACATATACCTGGCTAATGAAAACCAGGTCCCCTTCAGGCGTCCGGACCCAATGAGAAATCAAAAATCCAAGAGGGATTCCAGTAAGTATTGCCGGTTCCACAGAGACACCGGACACACAACTGATGAATGTCGACAGCTGAAGGACGAGATCGAAGGGTTGATCTCGAGAGGTTACTTCCGGCAGTATGTCAAAAACCAGAGTATTGGATAGACTACTGCGAGCCAGAGAGTAGCCGCGCCTTCGACGGCACAAAATAATAACTCCCGATCTCGGGAAGAAGACAGGCCCCCGCCGATTGATGGAGAGGACGTGATAACCATCTCGGGAGGGCCTCACCTCGCGGGAGGGGGCAGAAATGCTCAAAAGAGATATGTTAACGAGCTGAAGACAAGGGACGGGTCTCCTTATGAACCCGAACCCAGGGCACCAAAAAGCCAGAGGATTGAAACACAACCAATAACCTTCACTGAGGAGGACGCCTCCCATGTTCAGTTCCCTCATCATGATCCGTTGGTTATTACTCTTCAGCTTGCCAACAAAAGAGTGCGCCGAGTTCTCATAGATAATGGGAGCTCAGTCAACATTCTTTATAAAGCGACCCTCGAGAAAATGGGACTCTCCCTTCGCGACTTGAAGGCATGTGCAACTACTTTGTACGGTTTTTCAGGAGAAGGAACTGCCTGTATGGGATCCATTGAACTCCCTGTGACCCTGGGAGACTATCCAGTCTCGGTGACCAAGATAATGGAGTTCGTGGTAGTAGATTTACCATCTGCCTACAATGTACTGCTCGGGAGACCCGCCCTGGTCGGGCTGGGGGCAGTTTCATCTGTGAGGCATCTGGCCCTTAAGTTCCCAACCCCAAGCGGGGTCGGGACATTAAAAGGAGATCAATTGGCAGGAAGGGAGTGCTATAGCATTTCTTTGAGGGGAAAGAAACAAACGAGCGCTCAAACACTCGTTATCATACAAAATAAAGACGGAACAGTCTTCGAAATTGACGAAGAGATCGATCCGAGGATTGAGGAGAAAGTTGACCTTGAACCTTTAGAGGAGCTCGAAAAAATTCAGCTCGAGGAAGCTGATCCCTCGAAGAAGGTGAAGGTCGGAAAACACCTCCAAGACGAGGCAAAATAGCAATTAATTTGCTTTCTGAAAAAAAACCAGGATGTCTTCGCATGGTCACACTCAGACATGGTGGGGATAAGCCCGAATGTAGCAAGCCACGCATTGAACATAGACAAAAGCTTTCCCCCGAAGCAGCAAAAGCGAAGACAGCTGGACGAGGACAGAAAGAAAGCATTAAAGGAGGAAGTTGACAGGTTAAAAGCAAACCATTTCATTAGGGATGCCTTTTACCCTGACTGGGTAGCCAATCCAGTGTTGGTCCCAAAGCCCAATGGGACGTGGAGAACCTGTATTGACTACTCGGATCTCAACAAAGCTTGCCCAAAAGACTGTTTTCCGCTGCCAAGGATTGATCAGCTCGTGGATGCCACGGCGGGGCATGGCCTGATGTCATTCATGGATGCATATTCTGGATATAACCAGATTCCCATGCATGCCCCCGACCAAGAACATACGAGCTTCATCACAGATAAAGGGCTATACTGCTATAATGTTATGCCATTCGGACTCAAGAATGCTGGAGCTACATATCAACGGCTCGTAAACATGATGTTTTCAGAGCAAATAGGGAACAACATGGAGTTTACGTTGATGACATGCTTGTAAAGTCTCAACTTAACAAGAACCATGTTGATGACCTCGAAGAGTGCTTTGGCGTGCTCAGGAAGTACAATATGAAGCAAAATCCTCAGAAGTGCACTTTTGGGGTATCTTCGGGAAAATTCCTGGGCTTTATTGTCAACTCTTGTGGGATCGAGGCTAATCCCGACAAAATAAAGGCCCTGATTGATATGCCTTCGCCTCGGAAGCATAAAGATGTCCAAAGCTTGACTGGCAGGATGGCTGCCCTAAGCAGATTCATCTCGAAGTCAACGGATCGTGGCCTTCCATTCTTCAACTTATTGAGAGGAAGTAAGAAGTTTGAATGGACAGAGGAGTGCGAGCTGGCTTTTCAGGAGCTCAAAAAGCACCTAGCTGAACCACCCATCCTGTCAAAACCTGAAACGGGAGAAGTGTTGTACCTATACCTCTCAACCACCGAACACGGGATAAGCGCGGTGCTCGTTCGAGAAGAAGAGAGGGTGCAAAAACCCGTCTACTACATCAGTAAGAGACTACTGGGGGCAGAGTCAAGATATCCATTGATGGAGAAACTCGCCCTCAGTCTAATTCATTCATCTCGTAAGCTCCGCCCCTATTTTCAGGCACATCCCATCCATGTACTGACAGATCAACCACTTAGGCAGGTCCTGTCTAAACCAGAGGCTTCAGGTCGACTCCTTAAATGGGCTGTTGAGCTCGAACAGTTCGAGATCACCTACCATCCAAGAACGACCATTAAGGCCCAGGCATTGGCGGACTTTATAGTGGAATGTACTGGGATAGCCGACGACGAGGTAATAACCACGGCCCACGAGCTGTGGAAACTTTACGTCGATGGCTCGTCAAATGAAAATGGAGCAGGGGCAGGGGTTATTCTGATCACCCCCGCAGGGAGCAAATTTCACTCCGCTTTGAGATTCAGCTTTAAAGCATCGAATAATGAGGCCGAGTACGAGGCTCTACTCGCAGGACTACGAATAGCAAATGAGCTCAAGGCTAAAGCCATACATTGCTACAGTGACTCCCAGCTCGTGGTTAATCAAATCTTAGGAGAATACCAAGCCCGTGGCACAAGAATGGCAGCTTATCAGGAGAAGGCAAAATCTGCATTGGAGTATTTCGAATTTTATGCAATCGAACAGGTTCCCCGAGAACGAAACTCAAATGCAGATGCCTTAGCTCGACTCGCCACCTCCGGCGAAAATGAAGAGCTGAATGTTGTACCCATAGAATACCTATCAACACCCAGCATTACTGAGCCAAACGAGGAAGACGTGTGTATGATATAGACGGAGCCGACCTGGATGAGTCCGATAGTTGACTATCTCGAAAATGGAATTCTTCCTAAAGATCGAAATCAGGCTCGAAAGTTGATGTATCAACTTCCTCGTTACACCATTTTGGACGGAAAACTATATAGAAGAGGATATTCCATGCCGCTGCTTAGATGTGTAACCCCTCCCGAAGCAAAGAAAATCATTGAAGAAATTCATGAAGGGTTCTGCGGAGACCACACCGGGGGGCATAACCTGTCCAAGAAGATCATACGCCAAGGATATTTCTGGCCAACCATTAAAACAGATTCTTTCGAGTATGTGAAGAAGTGCGACAAATGCCAGAGATTCGCCACGATACCCCGAGCTCCACCATTCGAACTGACCATGTTGACATCCCCATGGCCTTTCGCAGTATGGGGCATCGACCTCATAGGCTCTCTCCCGACTGGAAAAGGCGGAGTGAAATATGCTGTAGTCGCCGTTGATTACTTCACGAAATGGACGGAGGCTGAACCATTGGCAACCATAACTTCGAAAAAGATCCTTGATTTCGTGGTAAAGAACATCGTATGCCGATACGGAGTGCCGAGAAAGATCGTATCCGATAACGGAACCCAGTTCGATTGCGACTTATTCACCAACTTTTGTGAAAAGAACGGCATAATAAAGAGTTTTTCATCTGTGGCTCACCCTCAAGCGAATGGTCAGGTCGAAGCCGTTAACAAAACTCTCAAGAGTTCTCTGAAGAAAAAGTTGGAAGAAGCAATGGGACGATGGCCCGAGGAATTACCTCAAGTCCTTTGGGGGTATAGGACCACAGCTCGGACCTCAACAGGACATACCCCGTTCTCTCTAGCATACGGCTGCAAGGCAATGTTGCCCATCGAGGTCGAAATCCCAACAATTCGAACTCAAATTTACGACCAAAGTTCCAATCACACTCAGCTCGAAGAAACCCTAGACTTGATTGAAGAAAAAAGAGAAGAGGCTCAGCTGAGAAATGCTGCTTACCAGCAACGAACTACACGATATTTCAATAAGAGGGTTCGAGATCGAAAGTTCGGAATGGGAGATCTGGTATTGAGACGCGTATTCTTGGCAACCCGAGATCCAGCAGCTGGAGTGCTCGGGCCGAACTGGGAAGGACCATACCAGATAGAGTCAGTCATCCGACCTGGTGTGTACAAACTTGCGAGATTGGATGGGAGCCTGATACCGCGAGCATGGAATGGCGAACACCTTAGACCTTACTATCAATAGTGTAGGAAAAGTGTTGCCTGTAACCATGATTTTCTATCTGTACTAGTTTGTTTGTTTGTTTTTGAATTTCATCAAATAAAAGGTCTATTTTGTTCCATATGTAATTTCTTTTTATTTTTGCAATCTCTCTTAATTTAATAACCTATGGTCACACTCATAGGATATTAAGGGGGCATCATTGGTATATATACCATCAGATTAAAAAATAAAAAAAATATATATAAAGTATTTGGATATAACCAAGTACGCGAGCTTAGATAGTTCGGACATAACCAACTTATCAAAAAGATAAAGTATTTGGAGATAACCAAGTACGCGAGCCTAGATAACCGAGTTATCAAAAACATATAAAGTATTTGGATATAACCAAATACGCGAGCTTAGATAGTTCGGACAAAACCGAACTACCAAAAACCTAAAACGTTTGGAGTTAACCAGATGTGCAAACTTAACAGGTTTGGAACAAACCAGCCAAAAAACTAATCGATGATAAGTAGGAACCTAAACCTATTTCGAGATAAGTCGAGATCGAGCCTGGAATATCTTAAGAGAAAAATAGTTTCAAACTCTTAACCTCGGAGCAAAAACTGAGGATGAGGAAAAGTGACTAAGCAAAAAGATATGACCAAATCACTCACATTACATACCATATAAGTACTTTAGGGTTCATGGTTAAAGTAATATCCGACCTTGATAAACAACGAGATCGGAAACGGATAATTCGAACAAACTATGCATGAATGCATCGAGTTTCGAGCCTAAAAATCCAAACTATGTTTGTATGAATTAAATAAACATAACTGATTCATCAACATAAAATGTGCAAAATATTTCGAGCCAAGAAATGTAAAGCATGTAAAAGAATAGTTAAAGAGATTGTATCAGTCCCATGGGCATAAATTAAAAATAATTACAAAATAGGGGGACGCAGCCCCAATAAATGATCTCCCCGAGATTAGATTCAAGAAAGAGGAGTCTCCTTGGCCTTCTCAGTATCAGTAGCACCGGACCCCTCAGGACGAATAGCATGACTATCCTCCTGAGCTCCCTCTGAAACGGTGTCCGGAGTAGCCTTCTCCTTCTCGAGCTGTTCAGCCTCTTCCTTCTCGAGCTGAGCATTCCACCGTTCGAGAAGCAGCGCCTCGTGAGGACCTAAGAAACTGGTGTCCAGATGCTCATTGTAGGCCCACATCCGGTACATAGTAGAATTAACTGCTTGTTCTTTCTTCTCTTTGTATTCAGCAAGGAGGCGAGTTTTTTCATCCTCCATGATCTCGAAAGTGGAGGCCTTATCCTCTTCAAGCTTCTTATTGGTCTCCCGAAGCTGGGTGTTCTCTTTCTTTTGCTCCTCGAGCTCAGCTCTCAACTTTCCGAGCTCAGTGGCCATACCCTCACGCTCCTTAACTCCCGCCTCGAGCGTCGCGTTCGCTGCCTTCAGATCATCGCTCGCCTTGAGGTGAAGATCTTTCGCCTCTTGAGCATGGATCTTGCTCGAACGGATCTCGTGGTTTAACTGGTAATTAAGCTGAGCAGTGAAGGCAAGAGCCTGAAAAAGAAATAAACCACCATTAGCTCCAAGTCAGTATGATTACAAGTAGAAAAGGAAGGAGTATAGAAGAATACTTACCACGGCGGTGTGCTCGATACTCTTCTCATAAAGAGCAGTGCAATCTCGGGTACCAGTTAAGCACTGCCACTGGGGAGCTTCGAAACTCCCATAGCTCTGGCTGATCCGGGACATGACATCCGAGATCAGCGTGGATCCGTGGGACCCAGCAGCATTGTCCACCGCATATGCATCCATATGGGTGGAGATTGACAGCTTCTGGACTCGGGAAACAGAAGGCCTTTTGGAAAGCGGACCAGAGAATGATTGACCCACCACAGGAGGTTGGGCCTTAGCCATAGCGGAGGGGTCGACCAGCGAGGTCGGTGCCACTGCCGAGGCGACAACCTGTGAAGACGGCGCCATCGTGGAAGCGTTGGCTTGGGCAGTCGACGCAGCAACGGAGCTCGAAACCGGCAGAACAAGGGGAGGTGTTTTCTTGGACCTCTTGGGGCCTTTGCCCAGCTGGTCAGCCTTCTGTGCCCCCGCTCTGGGGCGCTTGCTCCTCTTGGCGCCGGCGCCGTCAATGATGCTGTCAAGGTCAGAGTCCATCTTGCCTGCACAAGTCACAACACAGCGCGAATAAATAAAAGAGAAGCATACAAGTCATTTCAGTATCACAGACATAGAGTGATGATAGAAGAAACCTAACTGGAACTCTCCCCCGAGCTCGAGCTTGGGGACCATGAAATTCCCCCGTCTTCAGAGGAGGCGGGGGGAGTGCCTTCCCTATAAGTAGGTGATAACCTCGAAAGGTCCCTATAATCATTGGTCCCGTACTGCACAGTTATCCCATTCCACACCTCGTCCGTGGTGTACATGGTATCGTATTTCCCGAGCCCACTATCGAACCTATGGACACAGTCATCTACCCAACTCCATATGTAGAAGTGGTATCTATCCTGTGGGCACGAGACTAACCTATTGGGCCTGTGTTTTAGTAAAGTGGGGGACCACATTCTCGAGGTAGGGAGGACTTTACCTTCATCTGAATCCGAGCTCGAGGCTTCGTCATTGGCCTCATTCCCAGATCGCGGACTCCTCAGGCGAGCTGGGAGTGATGGTCTCCTTTCTCTCCTCGGAGGAAGGGCGCCTGTGGGCAGTGGCACTTCCTCCCAGTGTTCATATTTTTTACTGGACCAGTCAGAGGTTGACTGGCCCTCTCCCAACAGCCCACAAGCTCGGAGCTTGCCCTCATGTAATAGGTACGAGAGAGACCTCCTGCCATAAGGGAGTTGGAGCAAGGCCTCTCTGTGCCTCATCATTGCTTCATTAGGGGTGGGACGCTTAAAATTAGCTGAAAAGCGATACACATTTCATCTAAATATGGATTTAAGAACTAAAGTCTCGAGCTCAGGAATAAAAGTAACGAGAATACTTACGAATCCGCCTGAACGAATAATGTCGAGACGGGGACAGACCATCTGTCCAGAAGAAGGCCCTTTTGAAATCAGGCGGGTGGTTGGGAAGATCCCCAAAAACCTTCGTCTCCTTGGGGTAGCTCGAGAGGTAGTAAAAACCATCCCCTCCCCGAGCTCGGGAGGGGTTACTTTTCAAACAAAAGAGATATAAAATCTCTTGAGGTGAGGGTCCTTTCCACTCCAGCTCGTGATACAAGGACCTCAGGGCAGACAGCACCCTGTACGAATTGGTGTTGAGTTGGAACGGTGCCAACCCAACGAAATCAGTAAAGTCTTTGAAAAAAGACTTCAAGGGCAGCAAGGCTCCTGCCCTCATATGTTCTTGGCTCCATGCCTCATATTTCACTGTGGCGTCATGGCCGCCAGGGGCGAAGCAGCTCCGTTCTTGACCAGTCGGAGGTCGACACTTCAAGGTGCCTGACAAACCAAGGCCATGGAAGGCCAGGATTTCAGATATTTGACTAGTTGTGGTAACCGTGCTCCAGTAAAGCTCGGCCTCGAACATCTCTCTCCTCGGCTGTGAGGAGGAAGGTTCCCCCATTAATGAAAATTTGAGCTCTCCGGGGGGGGGTATGCCACAGTAACCTTTAAAGCAGGATCGAGAGGAATCGGCCTAGGGCCTGAATTAGATTCCGGATAGATGGCCTCCCGAAGAACTCTCCTCTTCCCCTCGATGACTTCGTCTATCTGACGGCGGTAGTGAGCTCGAATGTCTTCTTGCTCGCGTGCAAGCTCGTATTCTCTTATCCGACGTTGGTTCCGGGCGAAGAGCGATTCTGGGCTCGGAGATTTTGGCTCGTAAGGGATTGCCCGCAATGACCCCCACCGTCTTTCCAGATTCTGTGACATCTAATGAGAAAGAAAAAATGGTGAGGGCCATGCATGCAAGAATCACGAGCTCGATGGAATGAGCTCGGAAATTTAAGAACGAGACTAAATACTAAGACCCTCATTGAAGAGTCAGGGGCGTGTATTCCACGAAAAAGAAAAGGAGCGTGGATAATTTTTTGAAAATCCCGAAATTCAAGGGAAAGAAGAATGGCGGTTAACCAGGAAAGGCGTCTTTGGGTTTCGTGCATTTGTCAAGGCCCATGTTTTTACCCGAAAACTTAGTGTACAAGAAACGTTGCCTAAAAATTTCAAAACCCAGAAAATGGGAACCACACTCAAACGTCAAAACTGGGTATAAACCAGAGACGAAAATCCAGAATGAAAATCTAGAAAGCATAAAAGCCTATCGGATCAAAACCTCCTATTGTATCATGCTAAGGACGTAAACTAGCATACACAGCAAGAACATTTTAAGTAGAAACTGGCAAAGTGGAAAACAAAAATGGCATACTTACACAGTAATGGCGATTGCAGAGAGATTTTCAATTGAAGAAGAGGTTGCAGGAAAGAACTCACTGACTCGAACAGACCAGGATTCCTTTGTTTCTTTGGTCGAGAAAACATGCACATAATAGGAACTTTGCAAAGAGGTCTCTAGGTTTGTTTTTCTTCTTTACTTGCTTATGACGAATGAAGGTAAAAGTGAAGAAGAAGATGAAGAGTGGGGTCTTATATATATAGGTGGGGAAAAGGAATTAATCAGGAGCGTCGAATGAAATCCTCACTAGATCGAACGAATGGGGATCAATGACAAGAAGGCGCCGAAAAGTTGTCAGACGGACGATCGTGGGCGTGTTTCCAAGGTACTCAAGTACCTAAAGTGAGCAATACCCAGCTGACGCGTGTCCATTTTCAAGAGTGTATGACGGTACAGTTCTCAAAGAAAGTAGTTCAAAAGTTTCCTTCTCTTAGGATTCGAACAAATACTTTTGAGGGGGCAAGATGTTATACCCAGATTTCGAGCCATGGTAAATGTGACCTCGAAAGTTGGATTCGCAACAAATGGTCTCATAAAGATTAGAGTATGCTCCAGGATGGTATATCGAGCCTGCAAAGTACGATATATGACCTCGAATATGGTGACCTCGAAACGATCGCGATCTCGAAAGTTAGCTCCGAGATCACACTCATCTTCAGGGACGACTTCGGATCAGGAGTCTCGAGCTCGATGTACGTACGATCTCGAAAGCCACGTGAACTCGGGAGATGTCGTTAGCTCGGACGACGATGGGAAACCTGGGAAGCTAAAGTCTTAGAGATACGCGATAACCACCTTGAATATCTACAAGTATTATAAATATGAGATGTAATCCTCATTTATTAATGTAAATCCCCTAGAATCGTGGGATATTATTTGGTCAGTTATGCATTTCCTGGTCTTCAGGGACGTTTCCTTTTATATCTGATTATAGGAATTTAAAGCCATTTATTTTATTTACACAAAAAGAGTAACTACCCAAAATATGTGGGATAGTATTCTGCATCCTTCTCTATAAATAGAGAGGCCATGCACCATTGTAAGGGACCGAAATTCTGATCCTGGAGAGAGAACTCTGAAGAATTCATGCTTAAGAATTTTCAGAGATAATCTTGAGATTAATAACAGAGACTCGTGGACTAGGCAGATTTAACTGCTGAACCACGTAAAAATCGTGTGTTTGATTTGTTTTATTTCATCTGGCCATTGCCATTCATTGTTTATGTGCTCTTCTTTCACTGTTTGACGAAAAACGGCGTCAACAATTATTTTATTTATATAATTGATCAAATTATTTCGTCACAGATTTGAATAATTTCAAGTATATGACAAAAAAAATTGGATTTTTATTTAATTTTAAATAATTAAGATGTTTAGACGATGAAGTTTTAAAAAGAAATTTTTTGAATCTTGAAGATGTATTAAAATATGGTGAGTCTTCTTATATAGATGGTTTAGATTTATTTTCACAACTTAAAGTGGTGAGAGATATTTATAAAGGTAAAAACAATAATAAAATTGAAGTACTTGAGTATATAAAAAAAAAGTAGATACTTTTCCAAATGCATATATTGTTTATAGAATAATATTAACAATTCAAGTAACTGTCGCTGTTGCTTCTGGAGAAAGAAGTTTTTCAAGATTAAATTTAATAAAAACTTATTTAAGATTAACTATCTCACAAGAAATATTAAATTGATTAGCTATATTATTTATTGAAAAAAATTACCAAATGAACTTGAATATAAAGATTTAATTAATCAATTTGCCTCTCTAAAGGCAAGAAAAATAAATTTTTTTAAAAAATATTATTTATAAAAGGCCTCATTTAGAATTTTGGCCTAAGGCCTCATTAATGGTTGAGTCGGCCCTGCCCCCGAGGGACACAACCAAAGCAAGGGTTCACCTTGAGAACCCACGAGACTCCTTAAACAAAAAGAGAAGGGAACTAGACACCGAAATGCAAAGCCTTCGAAGCAAGATAGTCATTGCACCTGCGGAGCACAGAGGTGATGATGATTTTGACCATGAGTCGCCCTTCACAAGGGAGATCCAGGTTGAACAACTCCCCATCAACTTCAAAGAGTCTCGCATGACTCCGTATGTGGGCATTACGGACCCAAAGTATCACTTAGATGCCTTCAATGACTTGATGAAGTTAAGGAGGGTCAACAGCAGGGCAAGGTTGTTAGGAAACTTATACAGGATCTTTATTTATTTTCATGTAGATCTAATATTAAACAAATTAATATGAGATAACGTAGAACATGTTTCTAAAATTGAATTCAAAGAGAAACAAAGACAAGAATACTTACAGTATACGCAGTGGAATGAAAGCATCATTCCTTCAGTTTCTCTAACTCTTGTATCCTCTCTGTCGCTGAGTATTATCAAGAAACTGAACCGATCTTCTATTTTCTTCACAGACTTCCAATGTATCCTTAGAATCACCTAGAATAGTATGGGAAATTCTCAACACATGAGATAGATATAGAGAGAAGAAAAGAAAATAACAAAGAGGCTTAGAAAATTACTTGTGTTTAGAGAGAATCTAAAACTATCAGAAAACCAGTGATTAAACTTATGTTTTGACTTCTCTCTAAGCCCTCTTTTTATAGACTCAATTAAGACATTTAATTTAATTAAAAAATCAATAAAATAATAGTCATTTTAAGGCCCTAGGTCGAAATTATCATGGGCTTTAGGCCCGTGAAATTTCTCATTTGATTATAAGTCCATTAGATTTAAAATCAAGGTCTGTATTATTTTCTATTGATTTGATTAATTAAATAATGATTTAAATCCTTTATCAAATTAATTATTTATAATTTTAACCTTTATTTAAACTTATTTATTAATTTAGATACCAATTTATCTTTATTAATAAATCTGTCATAATTTCTCTTTTCTTCTCAAAATTACATAACTCTGTGAAACTATCCAAAATTAACCTGGTCAACTTTGATAATTCTAATTGATAATTAATTCAATTAATTGAGACTATCTAGATGATTTTATCCAAGGTACAATGGGGACCATGGGCCTATGAAATCAAGCTCCAATAAGTTATCATAAAGCTAACAAATAAATTTACTAACTTATTAATTCCTCGTGACTCCACTATAGACTCAGAATTGCACTCTTGAATTCATAGAACACTCTATAACAAATATAGATACGCTATTAATTATCTATTGTTTCAACCATAATTGTCACTAAATCCTCTATAGACGGTATACAATGAGATAGGACTGCAATATCGTTTTACCCCTCATTGTATTTTATCCTTAAAACACTTAGTTCCTTGTAAATGATATTTCAGTAAACTAATTTAATTACTGAAATGAGATCTCTATCATTTAACACCTTGAAACAAACTAAAAGGAAACCATCGTTTCACTTCTTTATCAGAAGCTATAAATGTTCATATCTATATTTAACACTCCCACTCAATTATACTACCGAGTTCCCAAGATGTAAGTATGGGCTAGTCAATATGGTAAGCTGGTAACGAACAAGTCAAAGAACTCAAATAATAAAATCAGTTAGAATACTAACCACTCAGAATTGAGATTGAATTGACCTATGGTCAACTATATGATATGACTAGAATAGATAATAACAGTATGTTTACTTATCTTATCAACTGTCAATATCAGTCCTGTCCAATGTAACAAATACATCCGGTCTTATCTACTTTGCTAATGTTCTGGAAAGAACATAACACTGTAATGTGTAAGTAGAACATATCGTAGATTGGCAAGTCAGTGTAAATCATGTGCACTGACTAATCTTAGGACTAACTTATTTTGAACATATAATTATATTTATATTCCACTGTGATTACGTCACTACAAATAAGATTAGCTATATGCTCAGGATTTAATAGAAGTTTATATTAAACAAACAATCATGAAAATAAAACATGTGAGCAAAGTGATTAACCAAGTCAAAAAATGATTTCTATTCTTTTATTGATAACAAAATGAGATTACAAAGAATTTGAGTTTTAATTAGGGCATGAAACCCCAACAAAGGTGTCATTGCTTCATCGTTACACTCAAAGGATCAGCGCACAAATGGTTCAAGAGGTTAAGGCCAGGATCAATTAGGTCATGGCAGTAGTTCTCTGGCAAATTTCTTCAGCAGCACCACGCGGTCCGTAATTATGTTATGTCGAGTACTAACCTCGCTAACATAAAACAAGGCGAGAATGAAAAGCCTGAAGAGCTATATCCATAGATTCAATATGGAAGCAACTAAGTTGGGAAGCTCAAGTAAAGTGGAGCTCATGATGGCTTTCACAGTCGGAGTTCATCCAGGAAGCAAGTTATGGGATAACATGCACATGAGGGAGGTTACAAACTTAAACGACTTATTCGAAAGAGCACAAAAGTATATACGAGTGGAAGAGGGATATGAGAATTTGCATGCTGGGGAAAGCAAACCTTCCTCCAATCCCCCTTCTACCAATACATTTGAAGACTCCGGGTAGAAGAGATCATTGTGATAGAGAAGTCACTGATCAAGTTGAAGATTGGAGGAGGTCTACAAGAAGGCTTCAAGAAGAAGCTAGTAGGATTCATCAAGGATAACCTTCAATAAGACTCCCTTTATTTGTGTTGCTTGGGAACCAAATAAGTCACTCCAATTGTCCCCCACAAAGGAGTGGTAGTAGTTTTTCTTTATTTGAGTTATGCCTTGTAAGGAATCAAAAGTTTCACCATAGTTGACCCCCTGTAGATGTAATTTATCTTGATAGGATCCAAAGAGGTCACCGAGATGACTCCAGGATGTAATATGACAATGACATTGTGCTTACCATTGCTAATGTCAAGCACCTATCTTAAATATTACATCTCTCATCTTCAAGGACACTTATATGACGCACATACTGCCATTGTCAATTGGAATTGTCAGTGTATCGGAAAGAAAAAAAACAAAAGTGTCTGGCGAGATAGATCCCATCAACCACTTGGGAGGTATTATACCCATCCTCAACAGGCACCTAGCCATGTGTGAAACAGGTGCCTAGCATCGTGAGCCTCAACAGACACCTAGCCATGTACAAAATAGGTGAATAGCCTCGCGAGCCTCAACATGCACCTAGCCATGTGAGAAATAGGTGCCTAGCCTCGCGAGCCTCAACAAGCACCTAGCCATGTGCAAAGTAGGTGCCTAGCCTCACAAGCCTCAACAAGGACCTAGCCATGTGCAAAACAGGTGCTCAGCCTCGCGAGCCTCAACAAGTGCTTGACCATGTGCAAAACAGGTGCCTGGCCTCATGATATGTAAATATATATATAAATACTTATAATATATATATATGTAGGAGTGGTGACCCTCATAAGAAAACATTTGAATCTATAAGGACTAGCTACCCTTATAGAGTCTAAGAAAGTCAAAAGGTCCCTCAAAAGTGACTTCCTCGCAAACACACCCATCCTACAAAGGGACCACGTTGTAGAAGACAAAAGGGCAGGCCAAGGATATCCCTAAGTCTAGAATGACCAAGTCATCTTACCAAGGGAAAAATGGCCTTAAAGGAAGTCTTTGCAAAAAACTACCTCACAATCAATAAAAGGGCCTTGAAAATAGGCGTTTGCGAGGCTTCACAAGTACCATCTCCCTATAATGGTCGCAACCCAAGGGGATACCACATCAAGGATCAAAAAGGGTCCCCATAGTAATCCTAGGTCGACTAAGGTCACCTAGCCCAAAAAAGGGTCTCAAAAAGACGCTTTCGGAAAAGGTCTCAAAGAAGATGCTTGCAAAAAGGGTCTCGAAGAAGGCGCTTGCAAAAATAGTACTACACATACTAACGAGAAGGACGCTTCTCTATCAAAAATAAAAAGTCAAAAGCACGCGCATGACAAATATATATATATAAAAAAGGATGGGAGATACCCAAAGGGTCAACACATCTTAAAATAAACCAACGTGCATACATAAGAGGAGCTTAAACGCTCCTCCAATGAGCATGAAACACAAACAAGACACCAAGTGTGTTTCTTCAACGAGCAAGTGCTGGTAGACTTTGCAATTGAGTCGACCCACTGCTCGGATACTGAGGAAGAGGCCAACAAGGGAAAGAACCACACGAAAGAATTGTTAAAGCACTCTTCACTCTGAAATTTGACAAACGTTGGATACGCACAAACCACCCAGGGCAACATCTTAGGAGCACCACACGAGGGCTCACCTTGTCTAGACCATACTTCTTGGGCCCCTCCGGGTGGTGTGCCTCAAGCTTCTTCGTGCAGCACGATGTTCTGTACACCAATGACATTGGTGGGATCTGTACAAAGGAATGATTGGCGTTAATTAAACTTTAAATGAGCCCTAAGAACCACCACTCATGGAGGCAATTAAAGTGGCTTGCACCACTCACTATCTGGCACAGTGAGTGGCACCACTTTGTCATGCCACATGTCCCTTGGATTTGAATTTTGAATTTCAAACATTATTTGTTTATTTGAATTATTTAATTACCATTTTAAATTTGATTTAAGTAAATAACTAAAAGAAAAGATAACTGATCAATTTGAACTAACAAAATTAAAGAAAAATAAAATTATTTTATTTTTTCTTTATAAGTCTAAAAAGAAGCGATTCGTTTAGTACATTTATTTAATTTTGTTATCAGACTATCTTAGAAAAGTATCGATAGAATTTTCTAAGCTTAAAAATTCTAAAAATTTCTACAAGTATTCTCTCTTCTCCAAACTCTCTAGATCTCATGTGGTGAGAACATCTATATAGCCTAAATAATCAACTTGTGAACCTTACGTGCCCACACACGTCCTTGTGTGTTTGATGAATGACTTGGAAGACTAAGGTGTGAGTCCATTGGATAAGAAGATTGTTTGATTATACTAAAAGACTCCAGGAAGATAGGCTACAAGAGGTAATCTCATTTCCTTGTATATGTTGATTTAATGTATAGATATATGTATTGATCTTGATTTTAAAATTTCCTCACCCCACCTTCTGTTGCATCCCTGATTTTATTCAGATTAATACCAACATATCTTATCATTAAGGAGTACTTGGTTAAATCTTCAAGACACCAATGACTTCGATAAAGTTTTGTAATGCTTTCACTAAGGTGAAGTTCAAATCAAAAGACACTTTACTTAATTCACCAAACTTGTTAAGTTAAAAAGGAGATGATTATATTTAACCAAGTGGGGGTTTGTTGAGATTGGTTAAATATAATGGTTAAGTTGTTTACTCAATGTGGTGCAAAAAACTTAAGAGTTTTCACTTAAGCTGAAGTGAAAACATGAGAATTTATAGTAGGCATCTATAATTGACTTTTATGGGTCTAAAGTGATACAATGAGGTATCTAAGTATGCCCAAAAATTTTGAGAGCATTTGGAGGTGTTTAAGGTTGACTTTGAGAGTTTTGACTTTCCAAGGTGGTGTTGCGTCGCCACCTGGGAGGTGATGCATCACCTATAGATCTAGGGCTTTGAGAAACCCAGCAAGCGACACATTGTTTGGTAGGCGATGCATCACCTGACATGCCTATACGGATACATGCTTTAAGCTCCAAATGATGTGTTATAAAGCTCTAATCCTATTGGTTAGACTTAATGATGCTGCCCACACTATAAATACAGGTTATTAGAATTGTAAAACCTTGATCACACTTTTCAACTCTCTCTCTTTCTAGCTCTCAAAGAACAAACATTTTCTCCAAGAAACTCATCAAGCATTGCTGGACTTGTATGAGTTTCAAGGCTTGTTTAATCCCACTTCTCATTCCACATTGGTGAAGCTTCAAGCAACTAAGGGAAGACTTGGAATAGAGATTTTGGACATCAATATACTTATTGTGGCAACCCTTGGTTTCCAAAACAAAGGTTATATCTCTCTAAACCCTGACTTTGTAATTGTGTTATTTTATTTGTGATTTACTTCTTTAATTGTGTTTATATAGTTAGTACAGATGATTAAATGTTTCTAAATTCATCTTATAATCATTTAATTACTTGATCCTTTATTATCAAGATTTGCATTCATACTTTGAATATGGTTATTTGAATATGAAGATTTACATTCATACTTTGAATAAGATTCTTGATTAGCATCTAGGGTTTGTAATATTGAATTATTCCTATTATTCATTGTTGAATTAGAAAGTGTAAAGCCATAATTTTCCATCACCATCAACCATGCAGCCTGAAAAACTCACGAAGCAAAAGCCCTTCACGAGGTTGGGCATGGGTCGTTAAGATAAGTCAAACTTAAGCTCGCTTGAAGATTGACTTGGGGGAAAATGTTGTACCTAATTTTGGATTGGTTGACATGGTAGCCGATGTGGAATAAATGTGCCAGCTAAGCAATTTAGGAGGGTCTGAATGACCTGATTCCCTGAAGGTCGCTAACTAGGATCTCACCAAGAGAGCCTCACCAGAGACATCCTCAGCAAGTCAAAATCATGCAACCCCAAGTCGTCAACTCTCATGGACTTCATCAAATCAACATTCCCACCTTATGTATGGGAAAACTCGAGACATTACCGGATTTAGAAACTGCAAATGTCAAGGATGCATTAATTCCCACATGGATTAAGCTATGATGGGAATAAGGTTTTCCCAACAAGTCGCCAACTCTCATGTCCGAACAAGCTCAACATATCACTTATATATTAATTAATTTATATATTTTTTAATGAATAACTTAATTAATATTATATTATTCACAAGTATAAAATTTAATACTTTAATTTTACAAATAATTTTTATTCAAATAAGATTATTTTTTTTCTTTTAAATTATTTATATTTGTTCTTATTTTAATATAAAATAAAAGAAAATTAAACAAATTGTGAGTAGATTTTTTTATATTTAAAAAATATATTATTTTTGTAATTGAGAGTGCTTAAAATGATTTGTTTCTTTTAATACAATAAATATTTATAGATGTGGAATTTTTTTTAATGTACTAATGGGTCAATTTTGTAATAATTTTTTTATGAATATGTGTGAAAAGAAAATTTAAAATTTTATGAGAGGTTTATTTAGAAATGAATTGGAAATATATATTTATATAAAAGCACTCTATAAAAAATCATATGCGCAACAAAATATGATATTAATAGTGGAGTGAATATTATATGTTGCCTGTATTTTCACTAGAGGACATGTGACATTCGTTAGAGGAGTAATTAAGCTTCTCGAGCGCTAATGAGGTTTCATACTTTGACCTGACCGGATGCGGATGTCTCAAAGTGAGGCCACGCCCCGATATCTGTCCTCGAGGCACGGATGTCTCAAGGCAAGGCCACGTCCGGTGACCCATCCCCAAGGAATGGGTACTTCAAAGTGAGGCCACGCCCCGAGGAGAGACCTCAGAGTGCGAATGTCTCAAAGCGAGGCCATGTCCGGTGACCCATCTCCATGGTATGGATGTCTCCAAATGAGGTTATGCCCTAAGGACTATTCAGATGGTCATCGCTATCTTCATTCGCCAATCTCCCAGGGCTAAGATTTTGTCCTCGGATTGAGAGTTGTTGCCAAGTGTCAGTCTTCGCAGCTATGGCCCACCAGATTATCTGACAACTTTTGGTGAGCCTCGATTAGTGGTGTCGAGTCCGTACCCTCGACAATCGGTATTTCCCACAACGATGCCTAACATGGGCGAACATGCACCGTATCCTGACATGGTCAAATACATATTCCTCATGAAGTTGGTGGGCAACTTTCTACAAATGGGCCTTGTGCAATCTGCCTGGGCCTATGGTCTTTGTTAGTGCATCCTTATGTAATTAATTAGCAGTTTACTCCCCAAATAATGGGGGAATGTGTATTAAATGTTCATTGAGGGCATTAAAGACCCATGGCTCTATAAATAAGGCTGGGGTTTCTCCTTGTAAATGGATAAGAATTTTGGCTAGTTAAGTAATTGTAAACTCAGAGCAATATATACGTTGTCTGAGGTTCCATTAAAGCTTACTCAAACAAGCTCCAAACTCGCTAATACCAAAGACTCGTGGACTATGGCTCTTTTATATATATTTTTTATTTATTGGTTTCTTATTATATTTTCTTAATTTTTTTATTGAATTAGTAATTCAATAAAAAAAAATGAAATGTGAAGTTCTTGAACAATCTACTTCTTTTGAATGATGAACCCCCCTCCTTAACTGAAGTAAACTTAATTAAAGTAAAGAAATGTCTTAGAATTCAATTCATAAGAAAAAGGCCATCAACATTATACTATTAATATTAATTTTGAAAAAATATTTATTCAATGTTATTGAAAACACACATATCACTCTATGCTTTCAAAACATAAAACTTATCACTTTGTACTTTCAAAATAAAAATTTGAAGAAAAAAGAAAGAAAAAAAAAAGAATAGAAGAGAAGAAGAAGTAGAAAAAAATTAGTGATT
This sequence comes from Humulus lupulus, assembly GCF_963169125.1. Lineage (NCBI taxonomy): Eukaryota > Viridiplantae > Streptophyta > Magnoliopsida > Rosales > Cannabaceae > Humulus > Humulus lupulus. The sequence continues at coordinate 100,445,759 of NC_084800.1, forward strand.
CTTATATATATATATAGGGTGTTGCTATGGTGCGGCTGTGAAAAATAACCGCACCAGTGCGATTGTTTTTTAAACTGTAGATAATATGATGGACGACTTAGATTTAAATGTTGTATAAGAGAAGTGTAGGTGTTACCGTGGTCATTCTCGTAAGTTATAAATGTCTTCCTTTTTTTGTTGTTATATTTATTTAATTTTCTTTGAGAAATTCTTGCATCAATTAATGAGGGAGGGTTTTATATGTTGTTGGATCTTTTATGGAGTCAAAATTATTACAAAGAGAAAGCAAAATCGATCTGATCTCCACATTTGGCATTGTATCTGGTTGTTGGCGTCAAAGGAGAAGTAGGGAATTTGTACTTCTTAATTAATTTTTTAGATTTATATTTTGGTATTTCCTTTAATAATGCGATATTGATAGTTGTTAACCTGGGATTTTGTTGATCAATTCCCTAATTTCTTTAACTCTATCTGTTTGGAGAAAATCATTTGTGTTTACTATTGTTTATTCGGCAATTACTTCGGTTTGAGGTTTGAGATAAATATTATATGATTTGTATGTGTTGAATGTTTGGTATTTTACTGTTAATGGCATTGTGGATATTTTTCTGTAAAAGGCATTCTGTTCTAGTTTTCTGGGTCGGTTTCTAATTCTCTCTATCGAAACTCGGCTAGCTCCATATATTATATCTTCTCACTTTATTTTTATCAGTACCCCAGTTGTTTTTTTTCTTCGTTTTAAGTGTCTGTATTGAGTTTTTGGATTGTTTGAAAGCAAAAAAAAAAATGGTGGAAACAGGTGGTTGCAAACACAATGTACGTGAGGTTCAAAATAAACAAACTTAATAAAAAATTCCTATACAAATAGGTCTACAATAACCACTCAGTCCTAACTATATCCAACCAATAGGAGTAAAATAAAGTAGCCGCACTAGTGCGGTTGTTTTCAGCAACCGTATAGGAGAAAATTCCTATATATATATATGTATGTGTAATGATATGTGCACCCAAAATATGCACACAAACATTACACACAGTGATGTGACAGTTTAGTCTAGTCAATCATATTTATTAAAACTGAGACCCACTGTTTTAAAAAGCAGTGACACGTTATTGTGTGTAATGTTTGGGTGCACGTATTATTACTCATATATATATATATAACGCACATCTAAATTAAAGGTATCTATTACTTTTTGTTAAAATATAATTTTGCTTTTATCTTTGTTTTCTGTTCTCTCTTTCTACTAAACAACATAAAACAAATATTTTTTCTTTTTTATTACCTCAATTTTCTATTCAATTATTTTTTATTCTATTTTTTCTTTCCTTTCAACTAAACATAGGGCAAATGTACTTTTGTGTTTGTGGTTTTTATTTTTGAATGGGCCTCACCTTTTGTTAGTTTGAAAGATAATAGATTGATGGTTAGTTAGAAATTTTCAATTTTCAAAATTTGATATTTTTTTTCAACTTAATGTTATTTAAAATCTTTTTTTATTTATTTGCTTAATAAATATCAACATTTTAATTGTTTTGGAGATTTTTGCGGTGAATATACTCAGTCCCACTAAAAACATATCTCCGTCACTACCCACTTGTTAACACTGTTAATGGTGCTTATGTGGCATTGACATGGCCTGACATAAATGAGGTGTCACTGCCATGTCAATGCCACATAATTATTTTTAATAAAAATTAATTTAAAATAATATTTAATAATTAAAATATATATTTTATAATTACAATCAAATAATTATTTAAATTATAAAATCTATCAAATAAAAATTAATAAATATAATTTAAAAAAAAACAACCCTAAAATGACTACCCACTTCATCTTCTTCTTCTTCTTCTCTTGCCTAGATTTTCACAGCCTTTTTTTTTTCTTCTTCTTCTCTTGCCCAAATTTTTCACATTTTTATCTTGCCCAGATCTTCCATGCTCTTCTTCTTCTTTTTCTTCTTCTTCTTCTTCTTATTATTATTATTATTACTTTGCCCAAATCTGGACCCGAGAGTGAGAGACAGTGAGAGATGGAGAGGGAAAGACGTAGTGAGAGAGAGTTTGAGATGAAGATAAATATTGAGAGTTTGAGATGATGAGGGAGAGATGCAGATAGAGAGAAAGATTGAGAGTAAGATGGAGAGGGAGAGACACAAATGGAGTTGAATGCTGCCGAGGACCTCGCCGACTCCCACTCTCACCGTCGAACGTGCGTCTTAGCCCGCCATGCCCATCGCTTCCCACCTGCATATATGTTTTTTTTTTTTTTGAAAAGTGTAGATTTGAGTTTGGATGATGAGAAAGTGCATATCTTGATTGATTTTTTTAATCATTATGGGTGTTTGGATGTTGAGAAAGTTTGAGAGAAGAACTTGTGTTTATGTTTAGATCTGATTAGTATGAATTTGGGTATTTCTTTATCAATGAATTGTATGAACTTGTATTTATGCTCTCTCTTTGTACAAGTTTTTAAAAAAAAATTATGTTTGGTAAGCTAGAAAATGAGAGAAAAAGTGTGAAAAATAAGATTTTTGTATGTTTAAATGTTTGGTAGGCTAGAAAATCAAAGAGAAAGTGTGAGAAAATAGCAAGAAAGTGAAGGAATTTTTTCATTGTTATTATAGTTTTTTATTATTATTTAAAAATGATTTAAAAATTTTCGTTTTAAATGAAATTATTTTTTTATTTTGGCTATTTATTTAAATTATAATTTATAATTTTAAATTAATATTTATTTTATATTGTACACGTGTTAATGACGTGGTAGTGACACATCATTTCTGTCAAGCCATGTCTATGCCACATAAGCACAATTAACGGTGTTAACACGTGGGTAGTGACGGAGAGATGTTTTTAGTGGGTTTGGTATATTCAACGCTAAAAAAAATTGGGTGTAAAAGTGGAACACTTACAAAACATTGGATATTTTTGCCATAAAAAACCCTTTTGTTTAATCTTTATGAGTATTAATTAGGACACACCCAATTTGTACACACTATTTACATACAATAATTAGTTGATAATCTCAACCACAAAATTTATAGTGATGTAATTTTCACTTAAAAATATCTATGACTAAAATTAAATACAGATCATTGTGTGTAGAAAAATTTGTCTAACTTGTATGTGTCTAGCATTACTCAATTTTTATTATGTTCTATTTGAACAAAATTTTGGACTATATAATTCTGGGAAGATTCTATTGTTGGGGCATCATTTTTGCCCTTACTGGTAGAGACGTCTCTGTTTTTTGGCACGTGGAAAAGTTATAACCAATTTTTTTTATATGACGGTGTACATTGTAGTTATATCATGCATTCCACCAATTTTCGAGTAATTCTGAATAATTTACGATGCCGAAATCAGAATTCAAAAAATATATTTAACACAAGTATAAAAAAAAAAAGATAGACACGCGTGAAACTGACGGGTTGAGCCATGATTTCGGTGCCGTAAATTACTCGGAGTTTCTAAAAAATTAGTGGGATGTCTATTATAACTACAATATACACTGCCATATAAAAAAAATTAGTTATAATTTATTTACATACCAAAAATAGAAACGTCTTTATCGCTAGAGGCAAAAATAATTGCACTCTACAAGAATTTCCCTATAAATCTACATGGGAAATTTGACTTTTAATACATTAAGTGATATTGTATAATAAAATTATACCAAGCCAAAAAAAACCTCACATTTTTATTCTAGTATTCTTTGGATTCCCAAAAATGCCCCTATCATAAATTTCCCTATCTTTTTCTCCCATTGTCTTCTCCCTCTCGATCTCTCACGTTTTCCTGCTCTATCTCTCAAGCTCTTGTACACACAAAAAAAATAAGACAGCTTAATCTATACAAATTTTCGAGCTTATTTCAGGGCAAGTTGTGAATCCTTTCAAAGGCAAGGACTTCGTTTTGGATTTCAGATAAAAAATCGTATGGGTAAGTATATATTTGTTATATGTAGTGAGGAAACTTGTTTATCAACATTGCTTTTGCTATTTCGAACCGATCTGTGTATGCCTTCATGTTTTATTGTAATTTTTCACTGTCGTAATGAATTTTCATTCCTTTCTGGGTTTTTTATCTGACTCGATAGGACTCGATGGTACTTGATGGACCTCGATAAACCCTCATATGTTTATATTATTGGTCTACCTCGATGGTCCTCGATGGACCTCGATAAAACTCTCACATCAGGGGGAAAATGGATACCTCGATGAGACTCGATGGTCCTCGATGGACCTTGATAAAAACCTTAGACTTTAGGAACAATGGGTACCTCGATGAGACTCGATGGTCCTCGATGGACCTCGATAGAGGCATAGAACTTAATTTATGTAGTGTATGCCTCGATGGGATTCGATGGGACTCGATGGGTTGACCTCGATAGTTTGATAGTTTGACCTCGATATGAATCGATTTTATGCTGTTTGATGTTATAGTTTTAATTTTTGACCTATTTTTTTTGTTTTTTTGATACAGATTCGTATGTTTCCATATTTGTTGCATTCAATGGTGTTTGGGAATTGGAAAATAAGGATTGGATTTTCAGGGATGCTAAAAATAAAGTTCTGCCTGTGGAGAAGGGTGTGACGTATGAGCAACTGCTTGACATTCTGTACGATGAGCTTGAAGTGGATAAATGTGTACATGACTTGAAAATTGAGGTCCCATACATATGCCTATCACAATCCGTCAAACCTATCGTTATAAAAAATGATAGGCATGTGCGTGCATTAACTGGGTTAGCATCAAAATCTGTAGAGAAGCTGATTCCTCTATGTGTGACATTGATTAAGAAGGGAGGTATAAGAAATGCATTGGCTTCTGCCAGCATCAATAAAGAAGTTCGATTTGAAGAGAACATTTCTCTTCCATGTCATGGTTTCAAAGGAACTCAAGGTGAGGTTGGAACATTTGTTCCCGAGACAAATCCAGACATCATAGTCCATGATGATATCCCGGTTAGAGATCCGCCATATTTGCATGACACGACGGAGTACGATCCCTATGGCTACGATCCTTATGTCAGCGACAATCCTGTTGCTGATGCAATAGATCTTGGTGGGCCAGATATTAGGGCAGATTTTCCAACACGGAGTTCATATGTTATGGTAGCTGAGGAGCGCAGAATAGAAGATCGGCCAACACCTAGGACCAGCAGGAGTCGTCCAGGTCCAAGTAGAACCGATGATAGTTTTAGATGGAGTTCTCCATTGGACTTAGGTGAAGATCGTAGAACATGGAGTGCTCCCATGTTCACCAAAGAGGATATAGAGGCCTCACATCAACATAATTCCTCAACCAGCAAAGCTTCAGGAGAATTGCACCTTGGCAAGTTCTTTCAGAACAAGCTTGAATTGAAAACCAAAGCATCCATATTTGCGATGAAGAATAATTTTGAGTTTATAGTGAGGAAATCTAGGACTGACATGTGGTACATTACCTGCAAGGATCCTGATTGTGGTCGGAGATTGAAGGGTAAGAAAAAAAATGTGATCTGAAATGTTCGAGATTACTGTATACAACGAAGTACACACTTGCTCACAAGAAATTCGAGATAAGGACCACTGTCAAGCATCACCGTGGGTTGTTGGGCACCTAATCAAGAGGAAATTTGCTACCGATGGTACTCGGTACATGGAAAACACATAAGGGAGGACATGAAGCACCATTTTGGGGTCAAAATGAGCTATGAGAAGGCGTGGAGATGCAGAGAAAAAGGCTCTTATGTATGTCAGAGGGACACCTGAGGAATCATACTCCAAGTTACCTGGATACCTATGTCAGTTGGAGCATAAGAACCCAGGTACAATTACTGATTTTGTAGCAGAAGATGTTCGTTTCTTGTATTGCTTCTTTTCCCTCGGTGTTTCTAGGCGTGGTTTCCAGTACTGTCGTCCTGTAATTTGTGTGGATGGCACATTCTTGAAGAATAAGTATGGTGGCCACATGCTCTGTGCTGTTGCATTGGATGCAAACAACCAGTTGTTTCCAATTGCGTTTGCATTGGTGGACAGTGAGAACCATAACTCTTGGACTTATTTCATGAGAAAATTGAAGGAAGTCATAGGGGACGTTGAGAACCTTGCTTTTGTATTGGACATGCATAAAAGCATTAATCATGCTTTGGAGCTTGTGTTCCCAGATGCCTATCACGGTGCATGTTACCATCACATTTGTATGAATGTGGTGGCAAAATTCAAAACTAACCACGTGCAAGACATCATGGGGTGTGCAGCGTATGCGTTTCGAAGAATGGAATTTCACAAGTTCTTTGACAAGATTAAGGTAATTAATCTGCCCATTGCTCAATATCTAGAGGGAATTGGCTTTGAAAGGTGGAGTAGCGCTTATTTTCCTGGTAACCGATACAATATCATGACGAGTAACTACGCAAAAAGCTTTAACAATAAAATCAAGAAGGCAAGGAGCTTTCCAGTCGCCACTTTTCTTGAATTCATAAGATTCACTCTTCAGTCTTGGCTTGAAGATAGACGTGAAAGAGCTGCAAAAGCAACACCTATGTTATCACCTGAGATGGAAAAGGATTTGAAGCAAATAGGTGATAAAGCAATTTTCCTGGATGTCCAAGTCCTTGGTCATCATGAATTTCTTGTGGTCGATGGTAGTGGTGATGGTGATGTGAACTTGGCCACAAAATCATGCTCTTGTTGCATGTTCCAAACCATTGGGATACCCTGTGTACATGCTTTTGCTGTAGCTAGAAAAAGAAGCATAAACATTTACTCATTTTGTTCCCCTTGCTATAGAATCGAGGCATTGAGGGACACTTATAAAGATACTATTTACCCTGTTGGGAACGAGGATGAATGGGTAATCCCTAATCACATCAGAAATACGGTTGTCGGTGTCCCCATTGAGAAAACCCCTGTAGGAAGGCCCAGGAAGCAGAAAGTGGGTAGGCGAAAGATAAACCTCTATGCTTCACGCGGGGAAATGATCGTCAAGCTACGTAAGTGTAGCAGATGTGGTGGTAGTGAGCACAATAAGAAGTCATGTAAGGCTAGGATTTAAATATTTGTGTTATGTAATTATTCAATTGATTTTGCTGCATTTATTATATTCAGTACTTCTTCTAATACTTTGTTGGTTTTGATCTAAATATATGCATTTATTATTATGACTCTATCGAGGCAGACACATTATGTGAATTTAGTAGTTTTTTATTTAATAACTTTTTCAAAAAAATATTGTTTGATAAAAAATAATATACAAAACTAACTATATGCTATACTATACAAGAGGTGTATCAAGGAAATGTAAAGAGCATCACGGGGACAAATTCTGATAGAATAGGTCCACACACCACTTGGTCCTGAAATGCTGGATGTTCTCATCGATAACGGTATCGAGTGGTAGCCTGGCAACCAAATGCTCGATATGTTTGATGGCAAACATACCACAATCCCCACTGCATATAATCGATTTTGTGTCAATAGAAGATAAAAATAACTTTAATATTCAGATTTCAACGAAGGAGGAATACCTTGTCTTAGTCTCAAGACACTCCTTAGGAGGAATACGACAATATGAAAAAGGCTTTGCGTTCTGCTCAAGAGATGACTGGAGGTCCTCATGGTCGTTAAACATACCAGAACACCATAACAACGAACGCAACAATAAACACCAAGGCTTGATCACTTCCTCCAACAGAGTCGAACTAAGCACGCTATGGTTGGAATCATAAATGTTGATGCACCACGCTAGAATGGAGACTTCAATTGCGATCCAATGTGCGACTTTCTCGACGTGCAAGGCAAAATATACTTCACTCATATTTTGCCAGGATACGAGGAATTGATTATCATCGCCCTTCAACATTTTCAGCACATCGTCGTCCATGTATACTTAGTGCTGATCTCTCTGAAATGATTCCAACGACCTAGGCACACTTGGGGGAAGGTGGTGTTCATGATTGCAGCATCTTGCCGAAATACAACATGATAAAAATGGCGTCGGCAGCGTAGCATGTGCAAAGCGGCATCAATATGCTGAAAAAACATGAAAATTTGTTAGTACCATCAATATATTTTTTAAGATTGAATTGAAAACATAAATGTAATTTACATACCGAATCCCAAAGCCAAGTTTGGACTGTGTGCAACTGCAAGAACCATGCCACATCGTGCGTCCCAGTATGGACATTCCGATCTCTCTTGTTGTCGATCTTCCCGATGATCCACTTATGGAAGCTCTTCTCCTACTGCGGGTCACACTTCCTCAAAGGTTCTGCAACTAGCCCCTGTTTATCTTGTCTCATCCTCTTCGTTGGGTCGATGAAGTCATCAAAACGCTTGGGCCTGCGTTTCTTCCTGACAACTTCAAGGCCAGCTGCCTCCTCAGGCTGTAGTACTCGTACACTGGGACTGTCAGCATCACTGGCAACTACAGATGTCTGGGCATGTGGAGTGGAGGGTTGATCACCGGGCTCGTAGTCCGCAGGCAAGATATCAGACTCTGTATCTGATTTTACGTCGGTGGATCGACCTGAGACCACTGAAAGTAGCTGCGCCAACTGAGCTATGATCGTAGTCTGATTCTGAAGTAAGGTTTCCTAGCCCTCCTCAACCCTCTTAAGCCTCTGCATCAATTGCTCATAATCAGGCTGGGCAACCTGACTAGAGGAAGGTGCACAGGTTTGTTGTAACGCCCTGGTTACCCCAGAACAGTTACGGTGAACAGTGAACCGGAAATTTGACTCACTACCCGAGTCCTTTGGTTAAAAACGTGATCTAAGTGCTATTATCAGGTTAAGGTGAAAAACCAGTAAAAAGGAAAGGATATATTCCATTAAGTAGATAAACTGCTCATGAGCCTTTTAAAATGTTTTCAAGATGTCCATAATACAAAAGAGTCGCTACAGTTTCAAATTTACAATCCCCGCCGGCCTAAGCAGCAAAAATAGGGTAAATCCCTAGTCCCTCTGAGAACACCTTGACCGTGGAGGTCAAGCGGCCCTGTATGTACACAACATCATCCAAGCTCTCCACTCAGGGTTGGGTGAGCTTCTCTTTCCCTTTACCTGCACCACAAAGCACCCATGAGCCAATGCCCAGCAAGAAAACATAATAAAGCATGATATAATATCAACAACGATCATAATAACCATTCAGGACTATCAATCCAAACAGATAGGTGACAATAGCCACAAGTCACAATAATGAGCACAGCTCCCTCTAGCCATGTGACGATAGGGTCACCAGGGCTTAACTGATAAGTGGTTCTTTCATAAGTTCGATCAGGACAGGTGCATGGTGATTGGTCACCAACATAACCTTCCTCTCGACTCTAGAGTCGAAGTTATGGACAACGTCCCCTAGCCATGTGACAAACGGTCACCGGGGTCATAAACCTTGGCTATAGACATCTGGTCGTAGACCAGGCAAGCGCTTATAAGTTTTTCGACCTTAGGGTCGGTCCCGCATTAATGCCATAGAGCTATTCAATGCGTGATCATCGACTTTAGAGTCGGTCCTTGACTAGTCAGTGTCATAAACAGGTAATTAGCGTTCATTAGTATTTAATATGTAATCCACGTCCACATATATCAACCAAAATGCCTCAATATCAAACCATGCATGTCATATACCTATACGGGGTGCAACTGTATTCATACACTGTTTTCTTACCTCAGGTTCGAGCGAGAAGTATGATAAGGACGACCCCTGAGAACGATCGATCTTTTAGCTCCCTAACGGTTACCTAGTCACAACCAATTATAACCTCCATTAATGAGAATTCATTATAATAGGGTCTTAACCTAAGCACCACCCTCGGGACCTCGAAACATGCCCACACGGTGAGTAGATTCGATCCCGGGCCTTAAGGATTGAAATCCCAAGTCAAAAACCCTTAAAAACACTCAAAACGGGACTTAGAAGGAACAGGGTAGTGCTACAGCGCTCAACCCCTAGCGCCACAGCGCTATACTCAGAACCACCCAAGTGCCAGGAAGCCTCCTGAGGAGCGCTATAGCGCCCTAAGGTGGGCGCTGTAGCGCTACCTCCAGACCCAATCTCCCCTGAACCGACCTTCTTCAACTCCTTCGATTCTAACTCGATTTCCAAGCTTCCAAAACCTATTCCTGATGCCAAATGATCCCAAAAACCATTCTAACACACCCCAAACATCACAAGCATGGGAACCCTAGCCAACTCCCCACAAAACCATGAATTCACCCTAGAAATCTCAGCTGCAAAATAAAACCAGAACAAGGCAAACCAGAGAAAACCACGGTTAGAAACTTACCCAAAGCTCGGCTTATGATGGTCCTCAATGGTGGAACACACTCCCAAACTCCCAAGGCTTGCCTCCCAAGCTTGAATCCTCAAAATTGGTTCAAAAACCACAAAGAAAGGTGAAGAGAAGAAGGTACGGGAGAACTCTTTTGCATACTCTGTTTTTCCACTACTTTCTTCAGCTGTCAAAGGTTATATCTATCCTAGGGGTGAAATGTCCATTTTACCCCTAGGTCAATTAATAGTTTCTAAAGACTCCCAAGGGCATATTTGGTATTTCCCTCCTATCTCGTTAATCATAATTAACGCTCTCCAATTCCCGCTATTCTCAATGTTCTCAAATACCAATAATTCACATCCTGTTACCCTTTATCTCCCGGTAACGCTCTAATCATCAAAATCACCCCGAGACTCAACCCAAGTCCCGACACTTAAACCTGTTGTGACTAAACCGCTAATCAATATTCTAAGATCGTCTCATGTCGAATAGCTCGAACAAACCCACATCATAATGTGGTCTCAACACATATCATCGACATGCATACAATTAACATTATATTATAATATAATTCTCATAAGCATGCATAAACACATTTAATGGCATAATTAAGCAGTTATGGCCCTCCCGGCCTACTAATCCAGCCACTAAACCACATTAGGGAATCTGGGGCATTACATTTGTGAAGTGCCCTCCTCAACCCTCGAGACATCCTCGTAAAAAATGGAGGCTTCCTTTGCAACTTTTGCCAGCTTCTCTGCCTCCTTCTCAGGTACTACTACTTCCTCCGTTGCAGTCCCAGCCTCCCCCACAGTTGATTCCAACTCAGGGAATAACCTGGAATCAACTTCTGGGAGGCTATTGTAGTAGACTACCTCACCGGGACGAGGCTTCAGCATGGAAAATACCACTAACTGCATGGTTGAATAACATGTGTCAAAAAAACTTTAATAAAATAAATCGTTAATCAATTAATTTGTGACATTTAACAAGATAAAATGGAACTTACTCGACGATTGGCGAATATAGGAACCAACTGAGCTATCGAAATAGTGATATCAGTCTCGTAGCCCAGCTAAGCATCCTCGGAATTTGGTTACCACTGTTCTCACCGAACTTACTCCCGAGAGCTGGCATGGCCTCAAAAGCCCAGTAAAGAAGTGCGGGTGCATAGCCATAGAAACTATACTTCGGCTCCTATTTTTTGCTTGAACCCTCTTTCTTCTTCTTCTCGTAGTGTTTCAATTGCTTCTGCATGTCCTTCTGAACTCCTCTGATAACCTTCTTAAATGACAACTTCCCCCATGGATACTTGAAAAAGTAATCAAGATCCTCAACCATCTTCAGGGAATCACCGCATATCGTCGTTGTCTTCTCTGGGGCATTCAGTACCCCCTTTATCAAATAGCACAAACCTAGCTTAAATGCATCTTCTAGGTTGTCGAGGCCTTCAAAGCATCTTCCAATTAGCCGAAACTAACCTTCGAATCACCATTAAAGTATTCATGGATGATTCGATCACTTGAAAGATGCTCTCTCAACTCGTCTGAGAACGGGGTGTTCCCAAAATTCATCCTGGTGACTAGGGCAAACTTTGTAATCCCAAATTTGTAAATAATGTTGCCCAAGTAGAAGTGGCCCTCTTCAGCCTTCTTGCTTTCCCCTTTCTGCAACATAAGCTGATGTAGCAGAACCCCAGAAAAATTAAACGATTTAGCCTTGAAGAATTGTCCCAATGGGCATGCCTGTGCCCGTTCAATTAGCCCATGCCTCTTAAATTTCTCTATAAGGGTTTCCAAGTAAGCACTACCCCTATAAGTGACACGACCAGGAAAGTGCTTCTCCAATGGCACAATCAATTCAGGCATCTGAAAAAAAAAACAAAAAAAAAGTTAAAAATGTAAAACAATCTGGTAACTATTGAAACCTATCAAGGCAGTTACTATCGAGTCCTATCGAGGCAGATGCTAAAAATCAGCCATATGCATGATATCATCTGGTTACTATCGAGGCAGGTGCTAAAATCAGCCATGTACCCATATCATCGAGTCCTATCGATGCCTATCGATTCTTATCGAGGCAAATGCTAAATCAGCCATATGGCCATAGCATCGAGTCCTATCGAGGCAGGTGCTAAAATCAGCCATGTACCCATATCGTCGAGTCCTATCGAGGCAAAGGCTAAATCAGTCATATGGCCAATAGCATCGAGTCCTATCGAGGTATATGCTAAAAAATTTCTATATGCCTGAAATATAATCAAGTCCTATCGAGTCCCATCGAGGCCTATCGAGGCACAGTCAAATCCAGACCCTAACATATACTATCGAGTCCTATCGATTTCTATCGAGGTGCATAAAAAATCTCGAAAAAAACTCAAATTTCTTCATTCCCTAGCCCCGATCTATCCTATGAACAAAAATCAACAAAAAAAACTAGGCACATACACATATTGCAGATTAAAAAGGAAATCCCTCACCTTCGCTTTCTTTGGGGTTGTTTCCTCAAAGTTTGTCTGTTTGCTCGACGTTCTTCTCCTTTGCCTTCTCCGATCATCAACTCCGACAATATCCGAGCCACAGATGGTTGTTCGTGGAAGACAATGCTTCTCCAATTTGCTTGGGTTCGGATGGATTAAATTGGGTTTGAGTGTTTTTTTCCTTCGGGACTAAGGTATTTTGGGAGAGACCGAGAGAATACGGAGAGTCTGTGGGAAACAAATGGCAAGGGTATTTTGGGTACTAAGGTAATTAGTAGGACCAAAGTGAGACTCATATAGTGATAGGGTATTTTTTAAATGTAATCCCCTTACATGCATTAAAAGTCAAATTTCCCATCTACATACATTGTGTAATTGTACTTGTAGTTTTGAAGTAGGATGATTGAAGTAATTTTATGAAGTTTTATTACCTGTAAAATAACAAACAAACAAAAAAATAGCAGCTGGAGTATTAAAATATCGTAAGCCCTTTCAAGAAATAAAAAAACCAAAAAAACAAAAGATAACACATAATGTTTAGTTGATTGAAGATTAAAGGGTTATAATTTTTTGGATATGTGTTTTATATAATTATCCGTCTGTATTTTGTATTCTGATGAATTATTTTAAACCTTGTATTTTGTAAAATAGTTTAAATATACTTATAAACTCAATTTGATGAAAAAAACATTGAATATGGCAATATGTTTATTAGGCAGAATGATTGTGATTTTGTTTAAAATTATTAGTTTGGTAAATTATTTGTAATTTTAATTTAAAAAAATTTCAACAAAATTGAGTTTAGGAATTTATTTAAATTATTTTATAAAATATAAAATAAAAAAAAAGTAATTTTTCAAAATACATAAACTATAAACATGTGGTACAAAATATAATTTTTAAAAAGGTATAAACCTAAGATTAAATTTGATAACTAATTATTGAATTATTTTTATGTATTTATCCACTTTCTAAAAAGGCAATCTCATGTCGAGGCATCTGATGATCTGTCCAGTCAAAAATAATTTAATAACTCATATTCCCAATGTTTCCCTTGCCTTTTAATCTGTCTCTCTACTTGTTTCTCAACGACCAAACCAAAATACACACTGCTCTTCCAAACTCCAGGTCCTTCTACAATGGCGAAGATGAAGGCTTTGCTTTCTGGGTATTTTCTGGTTCTATTTCTAGTGGGACCTTCCATGAAGATTGAAGGAATAGCCGTCTCTTTATTGCAAAGTTATGAGAAACCAAGTTTTGTTAGACCCTCCTTCTATCGAATTTATGATACTTCTAAGTATGGCATTTTACAGCTTAAAAACGGTTTGGCTAAAACTCCTCAGATGGGGTTCGTCTCTGACTCTTGCTCTTTTTTCTCTCTGTTCAATTTTCTCGAATTTCCTGTTTTCCCTGGTTTTTTGTTTTTATTATCTTTTCTCGGTGGTGGGATGAAGTGGAGTTTTTTTTTTTTTTTTTTTGCATATTCTACAAGTTTTGGGTGATTTAATATGTATTTTAAGGTTGCCCGTGAATGGATTCTAGATAGTTGATCATTAATTTGGAGTTTTGATTTCAAGCTCATAGTGATCTTATTTTGAGTTTAGACCATAATTTTTGTCTATTGTTTACCTTTGGCAGATGGAATAGTTGGAATTTCTTTGCCTGTAACATCAATGAAACTGTCATTAGGGAAACAGGTAACAATTTCTTGGTGTCATTGGTAGCTCTGCTCATCATTTTAGCGTCAGTGAGTCGATGATATTAAAATTGACACACTAGATAATCTTGAAGAATTTGAAACTATCAGATTCTGATTATTAGTTTGAAACTATGATGATTAAAGATGAGTGGAATTAGGATTCACGTAAAGGGAGATCACGGTATGAAGTTACTGACACATAATTTCATGTGATTGACAGCCGATGCACTTGTCTTATCGGGCTTGGCTGATTTAGGATATGTGTATCTCAATATAGGTACTATTCTTCCTTCTGGGCCCCTATTATAAATTTGGTTAACTTTAGATTCTGTGCATTTTGGATCTAATTTTTTCTTTCTTCACTTGGATGTAGATGATTGCTGGTCTTCTCCAACTCGAAATCTAGAGGTTAGTGCTGTTAGGAATCACCAACTACATATCTCACAAATTTATAATTTGAATAACCAATGGTTGATCTTGTAGCCACCATGTTTATCGCTTTCAAATAAGATTTGAACTTTCATGATTGAGTGTCATAGCTAACACATAAGTACAAAATCTATATATATATATATATAATAGATAGAAGCAACTTTCATGTATATTTGCTTAATTTTAAAGTTGTAAACATTATTTATAATTTTAATAAAACTTGGTTGATGGGTTTATTTTAAATATATGTATATATATATATATAATAGAATGAGTTATACTTATATAATATATATAAATATTTACATTAATAATATCTTAACACAATGTTGATATATATATATTTACATAGTAGTGACAACAAAAAATTATATATTATATGTTTATTATAATATTAATTTTAAGTTAAAAAAATGTATGATTTTATTATTTTTAAATAATTAATATTGTAAAATATCTTATTTTAATTAATTATTTATTTAATTTTATTTAAGTTTAAGTGATGTTTACAATTCAGTTAATATAGAAGAGTATATATATATAAATATATATATTAGTCTTAAGAAAGCAAAAGCTAGTACCAACTTTGGGATTTATGTATGTTTTAAATCCTTTCAATGCCGCTTGTTTGTTAATGCAGGGTCAATTGGAACCTGATCCAAAAACTTTTCCATCAGGAATCAAAGCTCTCACTGATTATGTACATGCAAAGGGCCTTAAGCTTGGAATTTACTCTGATGCTGGGTAGGATGAATTTCCTATATCGGGTTAGAATTTTAGAAGTTAAATCACATTAGTGCCACGGTCTTAATGTCTTCTTTGTTGATGTGTTGTTGTTGTTGTTTTGTTTTTCCCATTTTGCAGATTATCTATTGTTTTATAGTTCTATTTCACTTCCATGCTCACTGTTATATTTTATGCATCTGCATTTTCTAGGGTTTTTACATGCCAAGTTCGACCAGGATCAATTTTTCATGAAAATGACGATGCCAAGCTGTTTGCTTCGTGGGTTAGTTTCTTCAATTACTTGCTGAGATTTGGTTTAAGTATATGTAACCGACTCTTTATATCAATCTTTGTTTCTTGCATTTTTTTTAGAGTGTTGTTGTTTGGCACCTAAGGTGCCAACACCTCTGGTATTGTATTTTATGATTGATTAGCGATATCTCATAATACTTATTAAATTCAAATATGTGGGACCCGATATTAGATTACACTAATAGCGGTATGCCATTTTCTCATGGTATTGGGCACCAGTAGTGTCTCTTAGCAATTCTCTTTTTTTTATGGCATAAACTAACAGCAACTGGTTGCTGACATTTAGGGTCTTCCCCTTCAGCTGAAATATTTATTCTATTAAATACCAACAGATTATGTTATTATAACTGCTAAGCTGGCTTTCTAAATTGCTTTTGTAGTTTTTTTTAAATGGACTCTTAAACAATCTTGAATGCACAAGCTCATTTCAGATATCTAAGTTATGTGTTTATGATCTTGTTCCATGGTTGTTATACCTGATTGTTGGTTTATGATATTCTATCACAGGGTGTGGATTATTTGAAGTATGACAACTGTTACAATCTGGGCATTGATCCAAAAAAACGGTTTAACCTCTTCTCAGTCTCACATATTGTCAAATAATTACTATTGAGTTGCTTTTTGTGAGACTTGACTTGTTTCCATGCTATTCAGATACCCTCCAATGCGTGATGCATTAAACAAAACTGGGCGTTTAATTTTCTACTCCCTTTGTGAATGGTAGTCCAGCTTATTGATTCATTTAGGTACCTGAGCTAACCCCTGTTACCTTGACAACAATTTTCATCCAAATTTCTTGCTTCACAGGGGGGTGGATGATCCTGCTTTATGGGCTGGGAAGGTAGGAAATAGCTGGCGTACAACAGATGACATAAATGATTCATGGGCCAGGTCCTAGTTCTGCAATCATTTATCTTAGAGAAATGGATGGTGATTGGTGCCATGCCATATCAACATATTCAATTCAGTTCAACTTAATATGACACTTAAATTATTGTGTTGTAATGTTGTCGTATTGATAGAGTTTACTTTCTCCTGTTATTTAGCATGACTACCATAGCTGATTTGAACGACAAGTGGGCAGCATATGCAGGACCTGGCGGATGGAATGGTAAAAAATGAGGACTTTTTGTGAAATATGTTGTGGAAAAGCATGTGTATTTGTGTGGTATTTGTAAATTAATCTTTTTATTTTGAGCAGATCCGGATATGTTAGAGGTTGGCAATGGAGGTATGACATACCAAGAGTACCGTGCTCATTTTAGTATATGGGCATTAATGAAGGTTTGTATACTGTTTCCATCCTACATTTTTATTTATCTGTATCATCCCATTTGCCAAGAAAGAAAAAATTAATGTTTTTTTTTTAACAGTGAATATATTAAAAGGATTCTTTCTGTTGTGAATGTGACTACGCAGAAAGACAAATGAACCTCACTTTCAACTTCAGTTTTATACTTGTATTTTCCTAACCAATGAGACATTTGACTAAAAAAAATTTAATTTGTTTATGTTCTATTACACACTGAAGAATATGCATTCAAATTTTTCAGGCCCCTCTTTTAATCGGCTGTGACATAAGAAACATGACAGTAGAAACTTTTGAGCTGGTGAGCAATAAGGAGGTGATTGCTATCAATCAAGGTAAAGTGCTCTCTCTAACTGTTCCCTTTTTTTTTTCCATGTGTCTTTATTTGTTTTGATATCTTGACTTGTCGCACTTATAACATCTAAAGGCGTGAGAGTTTATATGTTTTTGCAGATCCACTTGGGGTTCAGGGAAGAAAAGTTCAAGTTTCAGGACCAGATGGTTGCCGTCAGGTTTTGCCGACCTCTTTCACCTCATGTAGCATATTAACTAATATTACAGCTAAAACACTTGGAATTCAATTGAATTTGAGATTAAATGAGATTTTTAATAACGCTTCCAGAGGTTATCTAACAGAGGCTAAGAACTCCCACCAGTCCAGAACCTCTTACCTGGGATTATTGTTTTTTTCTCCCATGCCCTTCAAAAAAAAAATGTGGCACCATTTTCACGTATCTTGTAACTTGATTAATTT
Source organism: Humulus lupulus (assembly GCF_963169125.1). Lineage (NCBI taxonomy): Eukaryota > Viridiplantae > Streptophyta > Magnoliopsida > Rosales > Cannabaceae > Humulus > Humulus lupulus. Next base: position 100,463,739 of record NC_084800.1, read on the forward strand.
GTTGCTATTCTACTTTTTTAGATCTGGGCAGGCCCTTTATCTGGACATCGTTTGGCTGTTGCTCTTTGGAATCGTTGCTCGAAGGCATCAACTATCACAGCTCATTGGGAAACACTGGGGCTTCAATCAAGCACGAGTGTAGCAATAAGAGATTTGTGGCAGGTTTGGACTTATAGATTTTTGGGTACATGAATCATCTTTAAAGAATTGGCCTCAAACCTTTTTCTTTTTATTTTGATAATAGTTACTCCTACTGTTTGCAGCACAAAGATGTAACCGAAGATGCAGTGTCGTCCTTTGGAGCTCGAGTTGATAGTCATGACTGTAATCTGTACATATTTAGTCCCCAAACAGAAGCTCTCTCGAAGATCTAGAGCAGCCTGCTGCATTTAGCAGGCTTCAAACTCATGGAATGTTCCACTCATGTTTAGCTATTCAAAGGTGCTTGGACCTTTGATTATGTTATGTTCATTGCAGTAGTTGTGTATTAAGTGTTGTTGGTGCTTTACTGGATAACAGGGACATTGTCTTGTATCATTTGTACATTGTTTCCCAAAATAAGTCTCAAAGTTGTCCTACTGAGTGCCAGACTATAGACTCTCTTGGCTATGTTAGATTAAAATTAATCTAAATGCATAACAATAATAATGCGCAATAAACAAATTGTTACATAAAATTTAGATGATCAAATACCTACGAGTACATGGGTTTCTAAGCTCTTACTAACTCTTTAGATGAAGTTCTTGAAAGTCAAAATGATTAGTGAGTTTGAGGACTGATACCCTATATTTGTAGAGTGAGACATTTCATCAGAATCTCTGCCATAGATTGAGATATTCTCTCAATCAGTTGGGATATACAAAATTGGGTAACAATAAAATTGGGTAACAAATAATGTTGACTATTGATTATAATATAGTTTTCAATAAATAAAATATTGATTTTGATATATTAAATGAATTTAAATCAATTAGTTGTAGCATAATTGATTTTATATAACATATAAATAAATATTCTAACATTCTCCTACTTGGTCAGCATTTAAATTAAAGTATAACTCAAGCCCAACGATTATCCCTATCATATAATAAACACATGAATCATGATGATATATTCTTTTTTTATGACGAGTATTATCTTCCATGTATTACAATATATTAATTACATAACAATGTACTTTATGTGATTATGTACTTAAACGAATAAACACTATGTTTATTCAGGTCATATGAATATAAGATTTTCTCAAATAAAATTAAGATGCTCAAATATGAGAAAACATCAAAATAAGAGTTTCATTGATAATAACTTCAGTTTGTACAATAAATTTACATAAGGGAACCAAGTCCCATGTTCAATACACGATCCTTGAATTTATGAGGTGGCAAGCCTTTCATCATAGGATCAGCAATCATCAGTTCAGTGCTAATGTGTTGAATGGCCACTTTATTTTCTTTAATACATTCTCTCATGGCTAAGTACTTTATGCCGATGTGCTTGCTTCGACTACCACTTTTGTAGTTCTTAGCCATGAATACAGCAGCTGAATTGTCCCAGAACATTCTCAAAGACCTAGATATGGAATCTACAACTCTAAGGCCTGAAATGAAACTCTTTAGCCATACATCATGCGATGTAGCCTCAAAACATGAAACGAACTTGGCTACCATAGTAGAAGTAGCAGTCAAGGTTTGTTTATTACTCCTCCATGATATAGCTCCATCAGCAAACATAAACATGTAACTAGAGGTTGATTTATGTGAATCAGTACAACCAGCAAAGTCTGAATCTGAGTAGCCAACTACTTCCAGTTTGTCGATTTGTCTAAACATGAGTTTGTAATCCTTAGTACCCTGATGGTACCTTATAACTTTCTTTAAGCGTTCCAGTGGTCTAACCCCGGGTTACTCTGAAATCTTCCTAGCATTCCAAAACCAAAGGCAATGTCGGGTTTTGTGCACACCTGAGCATACATCAAGCTTCCAACAGTAGAAGCATATGGGATGTTCTTCATTTCTTCTTTTTTAAAATCATTCTTTGGACACTAACTCAAATTTAATTTATCACCCTTAACAATAGGAGCAACACTTGGTGAACAATCTTTCATCCGAAATCTCTCTAAAACTTTGTTAATGTAGGCTTCTTGAGATAGACCTAAGATACCCTTGAATCTATCTCGATGGATCTTAATGCCAATGACATAAGACACATCACCCATATCCTTCATCTCAAAGTTCTTTGATAGAAATTGCTTCACCTCATGTAGCATGTCTCTATCATTGGTTGCAAGGAGAATGTCGTCCACATATAAAACAAGAAAACATATCTTACTCCCACCGACCTTCTGGTATGACATCCTCTTCAAATCCAAAAGAAGAGATGACATCATGAAATTTTAAATACCAGTGGCGGGATGCTTGTTTTAAACCATAAATTGACTTCTTATGCTTGCACACCAAATGCTCACCATCACTAGAGGAGAATCCTTCTGGTTGTTTCATGTATACCTCATCCTCTAGGTCACCATTCAGGAAAGCAGTTTTCACATCCATTTGCTGCAGCTCTAAATCAAAATGAGCAACTAATGCGAGGATAACTCTGAGGGAATCTTTCTTAGATACTGGAGAAAAGGTCTCTATGTATTCAATTCCTTCTTTTTGAGTGAATCCCTTAGCAATGAGTCTCGCTTTGTGTCTCTCAATGTTGCCTAATGAGTCTTTTAAGACTCATTTTCACCCAATAGCCCTCGCCCCATTAGGCAATTCAACAAGATCCCAGACTCTATTGCTCTGCATAGAATTCATTTTTTCATTCATGGCATTGTACCACAGTTCTGATTCTTTGCTATTCATAGCTTGTGAAATGTTTCTAGATCATTTTCGGCTCCAATATTGTAGTCAGATTCTTACAAATACATAACGTAGTCTCTAGGTATCGCCGATTTTATTGTCCTAGCGAATCCTTTTAAGGCTACACCAGCAGGCTCTTGGGGAGTGGATGGTTCAGCTTGTTGTTCAACAACTATAGGCAACTCCTGAACAACTTGATCCATTTGAACTCCATCATTGACTTGTGGATCTTTAACAATAGGTTGTGGTGGTTCAACATTCATTTGGACTTCAGGGGTGTTATCAACCACAATCAATCTTGCTCTTGAGGTGGAAGGTTCTGAAGGATCTTTCTCTGAACAAGTCCTTGGATTGATCACTCCCACTAATCAAGGCATTTTCAAGAAATTTTACATTCCTTGATTCGACAATCCTAGTGATATGAGATGGACAATAAAACTTGTAACATTTAGACCTTTCAGCGTATCCAATAAAGTATCCACTTATGGTCCTTGGGTCCAGTTTCTTTTCTTGTGGATTGTATATCCTAACTTCAGATGGGCATCCCCAAATGCGTACATGTTGCAAACTCAGTTTCCAACCTTTCCATAATTCAATAGGAGTTTTTGAGACTGCCTTGGTTGGAACTCGATTTAATATGTACGATGATGTCCTTAGAGCTTCAGTCCACAAGTATTTAGGAAGATTAGGGTTGCTGTTAAGCATACTCCGCACCATGTCCATCAATGTTCAATTTCTCCTTTCTGCAACACCATTTTGCTTGGGTGTACTAGGCATGGTATATTGGGCAACAATCCCATTTTCTTGAAGAAACTTTGCAAAAAGGTCAGATGCTTGTCCATCTTCAGTGTATCTACCATAATATTCTCCATCTCTATCTGATCTCACTATCTTAATTTGTTTGTTGCATTGTTTCTCTACTTCGGCTTTAAATATCTTAAAGACATCTAACGCTTCGCTTTTGTTATGAAGTAAGTGGATATACATGTAGCATGAGTAATCATCTATGAAAGAGATGAAGTATTTCTGACCATATGAGCCCATGTCTAGACTACATATATCAGTATGTATGATTTCTAATAGTTCGGAACTCCTATGGACATCACTTTTCTTAGACTTGGAGGTATGTTTTCCCTTAATGCAATCCACACGAGTATTAAAATTAGTAAAATCTAAGGTATTGAGTACCCCATCTTTCACTAACCTTCTAATTCTATCAATGGAGATATGTCACAATCTCAGGTGCCATAATGTAGAGGAATTCTCATTCATAACACATCTTTTATTGCCAGCGTGAACATGCCCAATATTATAAGCGGTATTGTTTTGTAAATTAAGGCAATAAAGACCATCAGACAAAATACCATTTCCAACACATTTATATTTGTTAACCGAGATTTTCGGCAACTCTATTAATGAACAATATTTGCTGGTAATAATAATAATGAGAGTAGAAGATCGACACGGGGTTTTTACGTGGTTGGGGCGTTAACTAGCCTTAGTCCACGAGTCTATATATTAGAGCTAGAAGAAGCTTATACAATGGAGTTTTCTAGCTGTATCTGAACAGAGTTTCTGCCTTCTTTTTTCTCCGACCCCCCTTTACATTGTTCTACAGCTTATATTTATAAGCTGAGGGGAATACCGGGTCTGGGCCGGATCCGACCCGGGCCCATCAGTGAAATGAATACAAGGGGCCTTTCTAGTGGAGGCCCAATACAAAGAGGTATACAATACACGAAATTCAAACCAGCTAAGGCCCAATTGGTTGACCTGAGATACAAGCTTCGCCCGACAAAACGGCGCTTTGGCTCTGACCACTTCGAGTCACGAGGCTGATTCAGGAGACAAGACCGGTCAGGGTACTTGGTGCGCAGTCCTAACACATCAGTGAGCAATCTCGAGGCGACTCTTTTTGCAGGCGAAAAGTGGGGGACAATGCCCACGCGAAATGAGGCGGCTTCAGGATCCTGGACGCTTGGCCCTTCAACCGGGGAGGAGATGATCCAGGTCCGTTTACCTTTGGCCCGCTCCATTTACCATAGGCCTGGACCACACCAGGGTCCGGGACAAGAATGCGTAGGCCGCGATGGTCCGGGTGCTCTGGACATCGTCGGGACCGTTCTTGCTGAGGACGAACCCGGAGGGACGTCCCGGACCCCTCCAATGGGCCCAGTCTGGAGTCCCTGGTAGGGGTGTTCATATAAACCGCAAACCGTGGTTTGGAACCAAACCGCACCGCACCAAACCGTCAAAAACCATAACCGGTGAAACCGTTTTTGATGGTTCGGTTTTAACCGGACCGCTCAACTTTAATGGTTTGGTCACAGTTTCTAATTTTTTAAAACCAATTAAACTGGACCGGACCGTGATTTTTTCTAAAAAAATAGTTTTTTAGAAATGATGGTTCAAAGATTTGAACCCCTACACTTAAGTTAATATAAAATCTATCAAACCATCGAAGCCAATACAATTTAATTGTTTAGGATATGTTTTTAGTAGTATTTAATACATGCACAAGTTTCCAAAACTAAAAAAAGAGAAATGTAAAGTCCCACATTGTTTAGAAAGTAAACATTTCTTTTTCCCACTTCTATAAAATGATTCAAAATACTTACACTTACAACAACAAAGAAAATAAGCTTCTTATAGACCTTTATGGTCTTAAAAGTAAAGCTAAAATTATTATTATTTAAATACAATTATTTAGTTAATTATTTTATAATAAAAAAAGTTTAAAATTTTAATAATTTAGTTATATGGTTAAAACCAAACCAAACCGCACCAAACTGTTTATTTATGGTTTGGTTTGGTTTGGTTTTTTAATTTTAATGGTTTGGTTTGGTTTTTCATTTTGAAAAAACCGCATGAGCGGTTTGGTTTCAAAATTCTTCTAAACCGCATCAAACCAAACCGTGTACACCCCTAGTCCCTGGTCCGTACCAGTCCCCTTGGGCAATATTCAAACCAAGGGACCTTGGGCCGGGCCCATACGCCGATCTGGTCCTCTGACCGTGGGCCAGGGCAAAGGCCCAAAGCCTCTGCAGGAAATGGGGATAACAATATTTATTATATAAATTAAAAAGATTTGTCTGAAAATGTAAAGGAAAATCCAAAAGATACATGTCTTGAAACTGAAATCAAGTTTCTAGAGAATCTTGGTACATGAAAGGTCTTTTCTAACTTTAAAATAAAACTGCTAATTAAAACTAAATGGCATGTTCCAATAGCCTCCATATGTGAGCCCATCTTGTTTCCGGATAAGATGCTTTGCTTACTTCCCACTGGCTTCCTTAGGTTTTGTAAACTCTGCAAGGAATTTGAAATGTGAATTGTTGACCCAGAATCAATCCACCATGTGTTAATATTAACATTAGCCATATTAGATTCATAACATACGAAGGAAATTGGATTACCTTTGTCGTCCATCTTTTTCTTGAACTTGGCGCATTCCTTTTTTGCATGTCCTTTTTTTTTGCAGAAAAAAAAACTTGATGGAATCTTTCATTATTTTGCCTTGGGGAGGCACTTTATTTTTTCCCTTGTCCTTCTTGGATGGTTTGCGTTTCTTTCCTTGGGTGGCCATGTAACGCCCTACTACCTTAGAGCCGCTACTTAGTGATTTTGAGACAAAAATCGTGCTTTTGACTGACTCTAAGTGGTTTCTAAAACCAAAAGTGTGAATAAATCAAAGTTTAAGACTGTACTCTTTTAAAATGTTTAGCTTCATTTAAAACGTTAAGTATAAAACATCTGGGATCCCAAAATAAGGTTTACAAAATATTTACAACTCAAAAATAGATTTAGACTTGATCAACTATCAAAAGAATGGTAAATACAGCCATATACAAAATGCCCCCAACCAAAGCAGTCGGGCAGGCCGAACATGTACGCGCCGCCCCCACGCTCTCCATACTCATGGCTGGTTGACAGACTCTTTGCTTTTACCTGCAATACGGAGCACCCGTGAGCCGAAGCCCAGCAAGAAAACCCAAATAGTACATAACATATGCAAATAATATAGCTGACATAATCCACTGATAAACAGGAAAACCATCAGACTAAACAAGCACGACCATGCCGCCCCAGAGGCCTTACTGAAGCCTGGGGTCTCGGTCCTCACCGTAAGGATAACTCATGTATCCCTTGGGTCCCACCCTGGCTATAAGCATCCCAGGTGCTGAGTGTTACTTCCGGCCCCAAGGCCGTACCCGGCCTTCGCCGCTCTCGGCCTTAGCCGTTCATTTCATTATAATAGCACGTATAATACATTTTGAAATAACCATTCAAACATATAATAGTTCATCTAAGGTTACACATTTGCACATAATACAATCTAGGGCCATGCCCTGCAATCACACTGTGGGCCCATGCCCTATTCTCGGGTGTTACGGTTTTCTTACCTGTATCCCGAGCTTTCCGATGCACCAAGGTCACAAGCACGGTCCTCTAGCATGAGCCTTTCCGAAATCCTAGTCACAACACACATGAAACACTTTTAATACTAATCAAACCCAAAACCACCTCCCAGGACCAATCCCGTACTCTCGGGACCTCAAATTCCTTAAAACAATACATTGGAACCAACCCCCCGCGTCCCCGGGCAAAAGCCCAAAATCAAATCAAAACCTCATATGAACCATCTAACAACCTATAGATACTAGAATCAAGAGCAAAACACCACCACACCCAAAAATCCACCCCTTGATTTCTAATTTCAGCAACTCAAACCAAAACTCAAAAAAAACTAACTCAAGCTTTAGATTCACAAGTCAAAACAGAAATCAAACTTAAATATGCATAAGATCCTTACCTCAAGTGGAGAATCCACCCTAAAAGCTTCCTTGATCTCCTCCTAAACTCCCACTTCAGCCCCTTCTACACCTCTTCTCCTTTCTTCTTCTTGCCCTAGCCTTTCTTTCTTCTTCTTTTTCTTCTCTTCCAATTTTATCAAAAAACCAAATGACCCAATGCCCAAACCGTGTACCCCATAAACCCAGCTGAAAATTGTCTAATTGCCTTGCCAAATGACCAATTTACCCCTTCCTAATAACCCTTCCTAACTAAACCTTCAAGGGCACTTAAGTCCTTTCACTTCTATTTCATTTCTACCATTTTCTATCTAAAACTTGTTACTCACAGCAGTTACAAATGGTTACCCAGGTTACTCAATCGCCAAAACTATAACCACTAGTTCTCACTTCAACTTACGAAATTCCTAAAGTACCCCTAGGCTCCTCCCGAGCCGGGTATAAAATCTCGTTGTGACTTTTAAACTAATTGGCTCACTAGGACCGTCTCGATGCGTGCATCCTGATAAAAACACCACACTCACATGGCACAAATCACATAATACAATTATCACAGTTATGCCCTAAAATGGCCAGATTACAATTATGCTCTTTCTAAGACTATCAGGTCTCCATGCATACTAATTCACATAGTCATGCATCTCAAATAATCAAATAGTCATATAAAATGCATTAAATCATAATCATACATTAAACTCATTAAATTCACACACAAAATCCCATCATGCCCTCCAGGCACACTACTCAAGGCCCTTAAGCCTTAATAGCGAATTTGGGGTCGTTACAGGCCATGTGAGCACTTTCACCTTGTTCCTGTAGGAGCCTTGCTTCTTCTTGAGCATACATGGTTATTAGTTCATTGATGCTCCATTTGTCCTTATGTGTGTTGTAGGAAAGTTTGAAAGGCTCGTATTATGTGTGTTGTAGGAAAGTTTGAAAGGCTCGTATTGAGGTGGAGGATTGTTAAGGATGTAGTGAACTAGGAAGGTTTTAGGAATGACTACATTGAGATTCTTCAGTTGAACAGAAATGTCCCTCTTCTTTGAGATATGTTCTCTAACTCCTTTGACACCAGTGAGCTTTGTGGATGAGAACTGGTGGATGAGGTTGTTGTAAAGTGGTTTGTCTGAAGTGTCGAATTGCTCATCGATCATTATGATCAAGTCTTTGACTTTCTCAGGTTGCCCCACCGATCCACGCATTCCCATAGGGATCTTGGACATAATGTACATGATGCTAAGACGATTGGATCACTCCCACTTTTCTTATAATGCGATCTCAGCAGCAGTGCTAGTCGCAGTGATTGCAGTAGGTTCGTCCTTCCTTATTGCGTAGTCCATGTCGGCGCAGCCTAAGTGAAGAAGAACTCGTTCCTCTCAGACTTTGAAATTATCACCCCTAAGCTTAGGAATTTCAGTAAGGATTTCAGCTAAACTAGAGGATGATGAAGAAGCTGTGATGGACCCAAAACGGGTATGTTTTAAATATTTATACTCGCAAGCGCACGAATCGTATTTATAGAATAGTTTTCGTGTAAGCACGAGATCGAACCCAAAGGAGTTGACTAAAATCGAAAAAGAGAAACTATTTTAAACCAAAATTAATAAATTCTAACCTAGTTCCAAATATTGATGGGATTTTTGTATAATAAAAATAAAATATAAGATACTAATAAAGAAATTAAAGACAATATATATAACATAAATTAATAATAGAAATGAAGATGGTAAAATAAGATTATTAAGGATTAGAATCCACAAAATATAAGTTCAATAATATTTATAAGTACATTGATTCCCAAGTTTTAGTGATAGTTAAAATAAATCAAACTATCATTTTCTAAATAAATTTATAATTTTAAGCACAAATTATTTCTAAAAAAATAGGATTTTTCTTCACTTTTCAAAGTTATAATTTCAAAGCATTTAGTGTAAATTAATCTAATGAAGTAACAAATAAATCAATGAACATTATTTATAAGGCAAAACATAATATTTTTGTTCTAAGCATGGATGTGTTCAATTTAATGACACATCTTACACAAAGAATATTATGTATTTGCACTAATGAAGAATAAAGTTTAAATATGTGCTAACAATCCAAAATACATGATATTTAAGATGAAAGAAGATATTTGAAGAAGAAAATTCCATAAACTTTGTTGCACAAAATGGGAAATCAAGATACAAAATAAACACTATCTAGTTACACATTGTTTCATCATCACCTTAATAATCTTAAAAAGATTAGAAACACATAATTAGAATAGCAAATACAAACTAAAAATTACAAATATAAATAGGAAAATTTAGAGGAGAAACCCCCAAAATTTCCTCTAAAAATACATAGAAAATAACCAAAAAAAAGAAGAAGAAGAAGAGAATAGAGAGGTTTTGAAATGTGTAGAATTTGGTATAGTAACCTCTCCTCTAATATGACACCCTAAATGGTCTTCAAAACTCCCTATTTATAGCAAAATGAGATATTAAAATAATCAATTTAAATTAATTAAATTGATTAAATTAATTTAATTAATTATAATATGGTAAATAGGGGTAAATTATAGGGTGTAATAATGATGTTTTTGGGTAAAATGTGTAGAAAGTGAGGTAAAAAGTGGTATTTTTAGACAAGGGGACAAAGGGTACACTTGAGTTATTTATGGGCTCAAGAAAAATAAAGGGGCTGGTTGGGCAGGTGCTGGCCGTGGGTGAGGAGAGCAGCTGTGTGATGGAGGCTTCAAGTGATGTTGGGCCGAATTGCTTTGGCCAGGAGATGGTTTCGGCAGATGGCAAATGGTTGGAGAGGTGGTGAAGCTGAATGGTGAAGGAGGGCAGCAGCTTAACGTGTGAAGCTTGGGAAGGCTGAAAAAGCAAGGAGCTGAAGGCTGGCACGTGGAAGGCATGAGGGAGAGAAGCTGGTGGAGGTGGTAGTGGGCCTAGCGGGCCTGGTGCTGGCAGCTGGGCCTTGGACAAATGCCAACTTTTTTCTCCTATCTTTTCCTTGAAACACCATATTTTCCTTCATTTTTCTTGTCTTTTCAAACACCAATAATACAACATACTCCTTACAAAATAAACATAAATTCAATCATAATCAAATATTTTTAATTATAAACTAAATCATATTAATTCATAAAAAAAAATATTAATTAAAACTTAATTTAATTTAACATTTAGTTTCACTAAAACAACATTTCTTTTACCCCAAACTAAACAACAATAATTTAAATAATTAGCTACAATATTTTACAACAAAATAACTATAAAAACACACAAAAATCTATAAAATTAAAATAAGCCTAATAAATTCAAAATTACTTAAAAACTTAATAAATCAATTAAAAACTCAAGAATTAAGCAACAATTAGCACATAAAAAGTGGTAAAATAACTCTATTTTGTAGAGTTATCAAGCTGCATGAATAGGATTACAAACATACATTTCTAAAGATTAAGGCTTAATGAAGTCATGTTTTACCAATGTATAACATGCTGAAAGATGAAATTTTATTAAACAAAAATTTCCTATAGGCTAAATTTTTAATTTAATAGAATTGGACTTACATTATTGTTGTACCTTAAAAATTAGCACAAGTTTAATTACTCAGCTCGGGTATAGCTGGCAGATAAATATGCAGAAAAATAGCCAAGTAGAACATCTGGTTAACAATGGTGTGAGCAGCTCGAGACTCAATCCAGTTCATACATGATGTATAGGTTGCCATCAGACCGCCTCTTAGGATAATGTTGACGGCGGAAACTCGTCAACGATATGTTGATGGAAAACTCAAAGAAGTAATCAAAACCCAATGCATGCAAAAGAACTTGTAGAAATATGATGGAGGATTGCAAGTGAACAATATAAGAAAAACTTGTGTATTGCTCTTAGAATAGTCTGATATTACAGGAATTTTCCAACCCCTTAGATGGAGAGGAGAAGATCCATTTCCTAGGGGACAAGATTGTACGTATGTACATTGTCAGGGTTGTGGCACAGGTCATTGTGAAGCGGAAGGTTGTGGTGTCAGCTCTGGTACATGGTCAGGGTCTATGGGAACGCCTCCTCTTTAGTACCTGAACGTGCCTCCACTACTTATTTAGTACGTCTGTTAGAGATTGGTTGGTGAGGACCACACCAGGTACCTCACATGTACGACCACTACTTGTCTAGCATGGACACCATATTCGTGCTTTGTCTTCTTTTGGTTGATACGCATGTTCCGTACCCTTACGTGTTCCACGTGCCCCGTAGATGTTTTCACCTTTCCAAGATGTGCCTATGCCTCAAGCCACTTTATATTTCACTAAGCATCAGACCACTTGTGGCCTTTATGGATATACATTTGCGAAGCGCGAGGCACGAGGCACAGTGGCCTCATGGAGACATGGGCGCGGTGGCCTAGCAGAGGCAGGGGCGCAGTGGCCTCGCGGCGGTGTGGGGCGAGACAATCTCGCGAAGGTGCGAGGCGCGGGGGCCTCGCGGAGACATGGACACAATGGCCTCGTGGATACAGGGGCGCGATGGCCTCGCGGAGACAGGGTCGCGGTGGCCTCGCAGAGACACAGGTGTGGTGGCCTCACGGAGTCATGGGCGCGGTGGCCTCGCGGCAGTGTGCGGCAAGACGGTCTCGCAAAGGCACGAGGCGTGGGGGCCTCGTAGAGACATGGACGTGATGGCCTCGCAGCGGTGTGGGGCGAGACGGTCTCGCGAAGGCGCAAGGCGCGGGGGCCTCGCAGAGACATGGACGCAATGGCCTCACTGAGACAAGGGCGCGGTGGCCTCGCAGAGTCATGGGCGCGGTGGCCTCGTGGAGGAGTGGGGCGAGACGGTCTCACAAAGGCGCGAGGCGTGGGGGCCTCGCAGAGACATGGACGCAATGGCCTCGCAGAGACAGGGGTGTGGTGGCCTCGCAGAGGTGTGGGGCGAGATGGTCTTGCGAAGACACAAGGCGCAGGGGCCTCACGGAGACATGGACCCGATGGCCTCGTGGGAACAGGGGCATGGGGTGACGCATCTGGGTACTCATGCGCGAGATGGGGGCCTCGCGTGGCACACCCACTGGGCGCACGAGGCACGAGACGGGGGTCTCGCATGGCACACCTGATGGGCGCGCAAGGTGCGAGACTGGGATCTCGTGTGGCGCACCTGCTAGGCATGCGAGGCGCTGGGTTGAGATGTCGCATGGGTAACGAGGCTTCGCTTGGCAAGGATTCCCAATACGCGTCTTGGGAAGTAGGCATATGTATGTACTTAGGCATTTACGGGACCTTAGCACGAGATTTGAGTCTTTAACAAGTATGGAATTTTGAGCATCCACAGATAACAATCCAGTTTGAGACTTATAATGGCCAGATCCACATTTGGGCTCTTTGAGCTTAGTACGAATGAAGGTTTAGATAGTCTTTGAACACTAGCTCGAGTGGAATATCCAGCTCATGGAAGCCTGGTCAGAACGCATACTGAAGGATCCCAAGAGATTCGGAGGCTCCTTATACGCTCATTAATGCCCATGTTGTATTGCATATCTATCATTTATTATCCAAGATAGTAGGAGTATATTCTAAAATGTTATCAAATCATATCCCAATGTAAATGGTAATAATCTGTATTAAATGTTTACCTTATTTATTCACACGATTACCCAAACATGTCTAGGAAATTCCCCTATAAATATTAGGGATAATGGACAGGGAAGGGGACGACCTTTTTTTATTGCTAAATCTCTGTAGAAATTGTGAGAGAAAAACAATAATACTGTCTCGTGGACTAGGTGAATTTTAACTACTGAACCACGTAAAAGTTGTGTGTGTACGAAAGGGTTCTTATTATTTCATTACGGTTTACAATTTAGCACTAATATCCCCATTATATTTCTTAACTGCCGTTGGTGAAAAACCGCGTCAACAGTTTGGTGCTTTCATCAAGTGGAAATTAGTGCTTCACAAGTTTTAGTCGACATTCATCACGGTGCTCACTTAATCGATGCATGACAATGAGATGGAGCAACCTGGTGGGCAGGAGGTCCATCATACCGTTGTTCCCACTGAAAGGGGCTCAGATGTTCAACAACGTCTTGGGAAGCAACCAGTGGGTCAGGACGACGCTGGGAGTTCAACGTCACTCCCACCAAATCCTAATCCAGGATATTTGACTGCCATTGAGATGGAGAACACCCAATTAAGGAGCCATATCGCTAGGGCAAACAGAAAAATCGAAGAGGTCTTGGCTCGATTACCCCATCTTGCAACCGACGTTAATGTCAGAAAGAGGTAAAGTGGGTCTCATAAGTCCCATAGGAATAACCGGTCTAAACCTAGTGGTTCTATCAGTACTGCCACTCTGAGCTCTGTACCTTCAGAGCGAAATCACTTAAGTGCTCAGCCCACTGGACATCACAGGGGTCATCATCAGCATGTCAGTCAGTCGGTCAGAATTGCGACCCCCAGCTCCGTACCTTCCTCACAGGTTCCCAGGAGTGCCCGCAACAACCCACCGGGGCGAGCTAGGACAAGTTCATGGAGAAAAAATTCTCCAGTGAATCCTCTTATGTCACGATCAGAACCCAAAGCACAGAGAACTCGAGACATTAGGGTATAGCCGAGGAGGGCTAATTTAGTTTGTCCTGATGGAACGAGGATAGTCTCGCCAATAAGGCATCCGCCATCACCGGTTAAACATCCTACACCACCTTGCCCATAACGAGATGCTCCAACTCATGGGAACAGTAGGATAAATCCTGTCGTGTCAGTAGATACTTACGGCCCACAGGCACGTGCTGAGAATCCAGGTCTTCGATCTAAGTCGCGGGCTGTAAGTTTTGCAAATGGAAGTTACTGGATGGGGAGTCAGCGTGGAGGCAGGTCTGAGAGCGACCTGAGAAATCATCTAAGTTCAGCACAGAGTCCTCAGTATGATCCACAACCTGACCTACACGATCATTTGAACTCACAAAGAAGCTATCCAGCTCGTAATGAGGATGTTAGTTATACTCGACATGAGGGAGGTCCGTCTATCGTACGCGACAATGGGAATGTCCCACCTCACCAATCTCGAACTTGGAGGGACAACAACCCATCAAACGCATACAATAGGATGGGAGATGTTGTACAGCCTCAAGCTAACCTAGAGACCAAGGACCTAACCCTTGAGAGACTGGATTTGATGGAGGAACAAATGAATGGGCTCTTATCTGGAAAGGGGATGGACAATTGCGACTCAGATGAGGAGCTCGAACCTTTCGCTCCAAACATTGCAGCAGCTACATATCCTATTGGCTTTAGGATGCTGAACATGCCGACATTTGATGGAAACATAGATCCATCCGATCACCTCGGGATGTTCAACACAATGATGATGGCCCACAATTTCAGGTTCGATCTAAGAAGTATCTTGTTCGCTGTGACTCTGGTCGGACCAGCGAGATAGTGGTTTAAATAATACAAGAACCATTCGATAAGCTCGTGGAAGAAGTTGTCTTCCAAGTTTAAGAGAGCATTTCGAGCTTCACAGGAAGCTCGTGTAGAGGTCGATTCATTGACCAAAGTAAAATAGAAACCTGGTGAATCACTGAAAGCATATTTGAGCAGATTCGCCAATGTTGCAGCACGGGCTAGGGACGCTTGTGATAGCTCCAAGCTCATGGCGATGACGATAGGAATCCTGGTGGGAGGCAACCTATGGAAAGAACTCCAACGAAAAGGAGTTAAAAGTGTAGATGAATTCTTGGCCCGAGCTCAGGAGTGGATAAAACTGGAAGAGGCGTGATCTGCTGTCGCAGGAACCAGCCAAGCCCCTATCTAACCCGCTGGAGCGGTGACAGATGTTACAACTACGACTACGACTCAACCTGTTACCCAGAATAACCAAGCAGGAAACAACAAGAGGAAGGGAAATGGTGAAGGCGGCGAGAATGCTCGAAGAAGAACAAGTCTGTGGAGAAATTCAAGCCTGTTTATGTCTCCTACAGTGACCTAACGGTCACCCGGGAACATATCTTCCTGGAAAATTCTAATTGCCTCCCATGGAAGAAGCCAGAGCCTTTAAGGCATCAATGGGCAAAGAGAGATCCCTCAAAGATTTGGTGATTCTACAATGACATCGGTCATAACATCGATGATTGCCGATAGCTGAAGGATGAGATTGAGACTCTTATTTGGGTTGGACCACTAGCCTAGTACGCCTAAAATTGAGTCGTTCCCAATCAACCTGCTGGGCAGAATTCTCATCCAACTCCGGATGCCCCGACAGGTCAGCCTGGAGCTCAGATGAATCAAGTCGACTCTCCTCCGATAGTAGGAGGAGATATAATTACTATTGTTGGAGGACCTCATTTGGTAGACACGAGCAGCGAGGATTAAAAGAGGTATATTAATGAGTTGAAAACTCACAATGGTGTGGAGTTTTTCACGGAGCAGCGATTATCGAAACAACAACGGTTAGAAAAACAACCAATCATTTTCACGGAAGAGGACGCTAGCCACGTTCAATTCCTGCATAATGACCCGTTGGTGGTAACTGTGCAACTCGGCAACCGAAGGGTACGGAGGATACTGGTGGATAATGGAAGTTCCGTAAATGTGGGTCCACCTTAGAAAAGATGGGCTTGTCCGTAACTGATTTCAAGGTGACCTCAATGACTCTGTACGGATTTTTAGGTGAAGGGACGACGACCATATGGACGATCATACTAGTGGTTATGCTGGGAGAAGAGGCACAAACTGTCTCTAAAATACTTGAGCTGATGGTAATCGATTGTCCGACCGCGTATAATACAATTTTGGGACGACCCGTGCTGGTGGCTTTTGAAGCCATCACCTCGATCTGACACTTGGCAATGAATTTCCCCTTAACCTCATAAATATGCACAATAAGAGGAGACCAGCTCGTGGCCAATGAATGCTACAGCATTGCTATGAAGGGAAAATCACAACCCGAGGAGCAGGCGATGGTCATAGGTGAAGGAGATGAGGATTCCTAGGAAATGGAAGTAACTAGTGGGACGGAAGAACCTCGAGAAGGAAACAATGAGGTCGCCCAACATCTTAGATTGAGCCCGACATTGTGGGCTATCATCATTATGTTGAACATCCCGAGGTGATCGGATGGATCTGTGTTTCCATCAAATGTTGGCATGTTCGTCATCCAAAATCCAATAGGATATGTAGCTGCTGCAATGTTTGGAGCGAAAGGTTTGAGCTCCTCATTTGAGTCGCAATCGTCCATCCTCTTTCCAGATAAGAGCCTCTTCATTTGTTCCTCCATCAAAGCCAGTCTTTCAAGGGTTAGGTCCTTGGTCTCTATGTTAGCTGGGGGCTGTTCAACAACTCCCATCTGATTGTACGTGTTTGATGGGTTGTTGTCCCTCCAAGTTTGAGCTTTGTTAGGTGGGAGATTCCCATTGTCGCGTACGATAGACGGACCTGCCTCATGTTGAGTATAACTAACATCCTCATTACAAGCTAGATACATTCTTTGTGAGTTCAAATGATCGCACAGGTTGGGCTGTGGAACATACCGAGGACTTTGTCCTGAGCTCAGATGATTTCTCAGGTCGCTTTCAGACCTACCTCCACGCTGGCTCCCCATCTAGTAACTTCCATTTGCAAAACTTATGGCCCGCGGCTGAGATCAAGGACCTGGATTATCAGCACGTGCCCGTGGGGCGTAAGTATCTACTGACGTGGGAGGATTTCTCCTACTATTCCCACGAGTTGGAGCATCTCGTTGTGGGCGAGGTGGTGTAGGATATCTAGCCGGTGATGGCAGATGCCTTATTGGCGAGGCTATCCTCATTCCATCAGGACGAACTAAATTAACCTGCCTCGGCTCTACCCCAATGTCCCGAGTTCTTTGTGCCTGGGGTTCTGATCGTGGCATAGGAGGATTCACTGGAGCATTTTGCCTCCGTGAACTTGTTCCAGCCCGCCACGGTGGGTTGTTGTGGGCACTCCTGGGAACCTGTGAAGAAGGTACGGAGCTGGGGGTCGCATTTCTGACCGACCGACTGACATGCTGATGATGATCCCTGTGATGACTAGTGACCTGAACACTTCAGTGATTTCGCTTTGACGGTACAGAGCTCGGAGTGGCGGTCCTGACAGAATGACTAGGTTTAGACCGGTTATTCCAGTGGGACTTATGAGACCCACTTTTCCTTTTTCCGACATTAACGTCGGTTGCAAGAGGGGGTAACCGAGCCAAGACCTTCTCAATTTGTCTGTTTGTCCTAGAGAGATGGATCCTTAATTGGGTGTTCTCCATCCCAACGGCAGTCAAATATCCTGGATTAGGATTTGCTGGGAGTGAAGCTGAACTCCCAGCGTTGTCTTGACCCACCAGTTGCTTCCTAGGACGTTGTTGGGAGTGGCACTGAACTCCCAACGTCGCCAAACACTAGCTTGGGTGGGATATCCAGCTTGTGGAAACCCTGTCAGAACGCATACTGAAGGATCCTAAGAGATTCAGAGGCTCTTTATACGCTCATTAATTCCCAGGCTGTATTGCATATCTATCATTTATTATCCGAGATAGCAGAAGTATATTCTATTATGTTATCAATTCATATCCCAATGTAAATGAGAATAATCTGTATTAAATGTATACCTTAGTTATTCATGCGGTTACTTAAACCTATCCAGAAAATTCCCCCTATAAATATCAGGGATAATGGACAGGGAAGGGGACAACATTTTTGTATTACTAAACCTCTGCAGAAATTGTGAGAGAAAAGCAATAATACCGTCTCGTGGACTAGGTGGATTTTAACCACGAAAAAGTTATGTGTGTACGAAAGGGTTCTTATTATTTCATTACGGTTTACAATTTAGCACTAATATCCCCATTAGATTTCTTAATCTACCATTAGCGAAAAACCGTGTCAACAATTATGATAGATTAATCAAAAAAATTATTTGGGATAATTTAAGGTTTGATATTTCTATCTAAATTAAACTTTATGATAAAACTATTAAATTAATTATCATAACTCTTTGGGTAAATTAAGAAAATTAATTTAATATATTATCCTAATTAATTATATAAATATAATAAAATCCTTGTGGGATAAAATTATTATATATATATAATCAATCACAATTTATGTCCATTATGTGATCCTTTCAGATTAATATATAATTTTATATAATTAAAGATGTTGTGGCTACTCCCTAATTATTTAAAATTATATGGTTCACTAGATATTATGTTTTAGGCTCTATGAAGATCTAAGAACAATTTCGTTATAACATAATAGGCAATCAATCACAGCGAGTAGTGCTCCTAGTGTGGTCGTCCGAATATCATTAAAAATCGCTCTAGATTGAGCATTTGTCTCAGTTTCATGCGTTCTTATGACAAGCACAAAATTGTTTATGTATTATTCATAATTTTATTCACCCTAAATATTTTATGAATATTAATGTGAATATTTTATGAATATAAATGTGCTAAATATTATTCAATCTATCTTAATGTTTGAATATAATCTAAATATATCTAGCAAAAATATGGAATATAAAACGTATTTAAAATTATAGTCATACATATAAAATTAAATATAATTTTACTAAGAATAAATTTTGCATGAATAATAACAAAATAATCATACAAATTAGCATAATTATTTATATGTAAGAAAATAAATACAATAATTCCATATATACACTTAATGGTAGAAAAATCCATGCTAAGTAAGACAATAAAATCATTTATTAATTTGGTAAATTAATAAAATAATTGCACAAACTTAATTGTAAAACAAAAGTGTAATTACATTCTTAAAATAGCACAATTATTTAATAGTGCATGAATAAATAAATATATCATACAATAAATACACCATCATCAAATATTTGCACATTTTAATTAATTTTCAAATAACATATAAATTACCAATTATATGTTTTAATTAAATTAGAAAAAAATTAAAAAATGAATATTATTGTCTAAATTAGCATTAAAATCACAAAAATAATAAAATTCCAAAAAATAAAGTAAAAAGGTAAATTTTGGAATTTTTTATGAATTTTTCTTCAATTTTTTTTTTAAATCTGCCTTGGATTTTCCCCTTATTGTTGTCGTAGGACCCGTCAAACGACGAGTCGTTTTTGGCGCTGCAAGGAGAAAATGAGTCGTTTTCTCTGTCTTCAACCTCTAGCTGGGTCATTTTGACCTGGTTTCTTGCACGCGGGCCACGCGGCCCGTTTCACAACCTGCATGAACTAGAATGCATAGATAAAGTGATTCATGGCATTAGATTGATTAAACAACGACTAAAAATCGATCATTAATATCAAAATTTAATTTTGGCCATTATTGGGTTTTGAAGTTTTAAAGCTATCAATGGTTTTAAAACTCACATTTTATTCAACAAACACATTAGAAAACAAAAGCTAAAAAGTTTCCAATGGTATTTACTTTGAAAAATGGTTTTGAATTATAAAGCCAAAAAATAAAAAAAATTATTAACATTCTGCTATGAACGTGTGGGATTCCAAAATTTTTGCTTCCATTGTTTTTAAACTAATTTCTCAAATAACAAATCATTAGAAATACTTAACAAAAGATTTCTAATGCAACTAAAATTGAGAAACAAAATTGAATTAGTAAACTAAAATATTTAACCATTTTGCAATGTATATATATATATATGCACACACACAAAATATTAAACACACACGTGTGTGTGTATATATATATATATAATTCATGGCAGTCAATATAAATCAAGGTAGAGGTAAACATGGCTCTTGATACCACATGTTAGAATAAAATTAATCTAGATGCATAACAATCATAATGCAGAATAAATAGATTGTTACATATAATTTAGAGGATCGAATATACATATCTCTAGCCATTGCTGTTGATAATTTCGATCTAGCTTTAGATCTACAAAAGAAAAAGAAGAGAAATTAGAACGAGTACACGGACTTCCAAGCTCTCATTAACTCTTTAGATGGAGTTACTGAAAGTCAGAATGAGCAGTGAGCTTGAAGACCGGTACTATATATTTATAGAGTGAGACATTTCATCAGAATCTCTGCCACAGATTGAGATATTCTCTCAATTAGTTGGGATATACAAAATCGGGTAACAATAAAATTAGGTGACAGATAATGTTGACCGTTAATTAGAATATTTGTCAATAAATAAATATTGATTTTGATATATTAATTAATTTAAATCAATTAGTTGTAACATAATTAATTTTATATATCATATAAATAAATATTCTAATAGGCTATTATGATGCATAACATTAGTCTCATTGTCTCCTTGTCTTGGGCCAACCAAAATGGTCATAGTTTTATCTTTATGATCATTGATTGCTTTTCTTAATATATAGCTGCATATATTTTGGGGAATTTTACAAAACTACTTTAAAAATACAAATTTATTTTAAAAATATCTTAAAACAATTTATTTACACATATCGCGACGTGAATTTAAAAAAAAAAAGGAAATCTTGCATCCTGAATTTTGTTTTTTCTGGGTTGTTAAAAGTTACTTTTTGGTTGATTAAGGTACTGATAAGATACCGATTGATCACTTTTTTTATATAAATTTTTTTATTTTTAGATCATATTTTTTCATATATATTTTTGTTACCTCCGAAGCTGCTTTGTCTCCTCACGGGTCACCCTCCCCAGCTGGGTCGACTTTCCCTTCGGCCCCGACCTCACCTGCTGGGTCGGCCTCCACTTCGGTTCCGAGCTCATCTCCACCTCCGCCAGCACCTCCAGTCTCTCATCCCATGATAACGCGCTCCAAGGCTGGTATATTTAAGCCGAAGCTTTTTGTTGCTCACTCAGCTCATGGGCGTGAACCAGTCACTGTTCAAGAAGCCCTCAAGATTCAGGGGTGGAATGATGCTATGAAGGATGAAATCTCAGCACTCAAAGCTAACCAGACATGGACTTTGGTTCCCTATTCCGATCAGTATAATCTTGTGGGCTGTAAGTGGGTATTCAAGGAGAAGTTCAATGCAGATGGTTCCTTTCAAAGGCATAAGGCCCGGCTTGTTGCGAAGGGGTTTCATCAGCGACCAGGACTAGATTTTGGGGAGACTTTTAGTCCTGTGATTAAGGCCTCTACAGTGAGAATTGTGCTAACCATTGCCGTGAGTAAGAACTGGAAAATTCAGCAATTGGATATCAACAATGCATTTCTGAATGGGCACTTAGAAGAAGATGTCTATATGGCTCAACCCGAGGGATTTGAGGATCCCAACAGACCGAACTTTGTGTGCAAATTGCACAAGTCGTTGTATGGCTTAAAACAAGCCCCAAGGGCCTGGTTTGATAAACTCAAGGGCACTCTACTCAGCTGGGATTTCAAGAACTCTAGGGCTGATACATCCCTTTTCTATTACACAGATGGTAAACTGATTATTTTGGTGCTTATTTATGTTGATGATATCATAGTGACAGGGAACAATGAAGCCAAGTTACAGGAATTTATCAATCAGCTCAACAAATTGTTCTCTCTCAAGGACTTGGGACCGTTGCATTTTTTCTTGGGGATTGAAGTAATCCGTGATGAAACTGGGCTGTATCTCACTCAAAGAAAGTATGTTGAGGAGCTTCTAAGGAAACATGATATGACCAAGCTGAAACCGTGCCCAACTCCTATTGTAACAGGTCGCTCACTTTCAGCAACAGATGGACAGGAAATGCACAACCCGACAGTCTATAGGAGCCTACTCGGTGCACTTCAGTATTTGTGTAATACCAGACCAGATATTAGCTTTGCTGTTAATAAACTGAGTCAGTTTATGCAAAGACCAACAACAGTTCATTGGGGAGCAGCCAAACGCATCCTAAGGTATCTACAAGGCACCTTAGACCATGGATTGCACATATGCTATAGTGACAAGCTTGATATTACAGGATATTCTGACGCAGATTGGGGATGTTGTGTTGATGATAGAAAATCTGTTGGTGGTTACTGTGTTTATTTTGGGGACACGCTGGTCTCATGGTCTTCAAAGAAACAAGCTGTGGTTTCAAGGTCAAGCACTGAGTCTGAATACCGAGCACTTGCTCATGTGGCTGCCGAAATCACTTGGATAGAATCCTTGCTGAAAGAACTAAAGTTTCCTCTGCAGTCAAGATCCGTTACATGGTGTGATAATGTGAGTGCCAGTGCCTTAGCCTTAAATCTTGTCTACCACTCTCGTACCAAACACATCGAAATAGACGTTCATTTTGTTCGTGACAAAATCTTGAGGAAGGAACTTGAAGTGAGATACATTCCCTCCAGTGACCAAATTGCCGACTGCCTCACAAAGGCTCTGCCACCATCAAGGTTTCAACAGCTTGCTTCCAAACTTGGTGTGACACAGTCACCCCTGCGTTTGAGGGGTGGTGTTAAGACATGAGCTCCTACCACAACATATTCTGGAATGCAAAGCAGAGGAGCAGAGTCGTATCCTCCAGCTGAATGGGCCAGCTCAACATTCATGAATATTCCCAAGTTTGTTATATAGGTTTCTGTGTAAATGAGTGCACCTTTTGTAACAACAACTTTCTGTTATAATGTAGCAAATTATAGTGTGCCATCTGTCAATATAACAGTGGCCTTTCTCTTGTAAATTGTATATAAAAATCAATGCATTTTCTCAGTCTCGGTTTGAGCTGAGCTTTACAAATTCTCTCTACCATAAATTTCAATCTATTAATATATTAATTAGTTATTTTTAGGTTATAATATGGTATCTTATTATATAAAATATCTTTACGTTACATTCAAGTCTATTTTAGAAACTAATTAGTCATAAAGTTACTCATATGATTTCAAGTTATCATGAATAGCTTATTAGAAAATGATATTATTTAGTATAATGCATGGTTACTTTTAAAACTTACATTTTCGTTGCCTTTTAAATCATTTAAGATACCAATTTGTTACATTTTGATATATGACTAAATTTTTTGGTATGACTCAAATTTAAAGCAACCAACGAACTAGTGAGTTACCAAAAAAAATCTTCCTATGTTCTATTTAAAAGTAACCAAACAGTATTCTAAAGAACCTATTTTTAAAAAAAATTACTTGAAATTTTTCTAAAATAGCTTTGAAGTTGTTTAGAATACTATATGGTATCTTTTAAATGTAAAATAAGAATATAATATTTGGTATATTAATATTTTTTTTAGTTTAAAATTTAGCTATTTTTTTGTTAACAAAATATAAAAAGAAACTAAAATGTTGTTTTTTATTCTAGTAATCTTCTCCGGCAATAGCAAAAAAACATATGCTTCCCACATATCAAAATGACTACTTTGAAGAGTAGGTCGCAATGGTATCACTCTTGAGTCCATCCAACCAATGGTATGGCTGAAAAAGATTTTGAAGTTAAAGAGAAGAGAGAGAAAGAGAAAAATTGGGAAACGTGAAAGAAAAATCGAAACCAGAAAAAATGGTAAACAAAAAATGTTAAAGATGTAAATTAAATGGGCACCTATATTTTTGTAAATAAGATACAAAATATGGTGTTACATTTAAATTTTCCTATTTCTAGCATATGTTTAATATAATTGCATATTTTGTACATATTTAATATATTACTATTTGCAGCAAAAATATTTGAAGTTTTTGAATTTATACACTTATATACTCAATTTTTTTTATTCATAAAAAATAATGAATGTTATGTTTTCCTTACTTCTCTCACTACTAGGTCGATTAAATACACTAGAATTAATTATGATGCCACATGTCACTCTTTTATTAGTTCGCATCATAATTTTTTTTTAAACTTATTAATTAATTTTAAAAATAAGAAAAATAATTAAAACTAAATTTTAAATAAAAATTAAATTAATTAAGAAAAACAAATTTTTTTTTTTCTCTCGATTGCTATCTCTCTCCTTCACCTTCTTCCTTTTTCCCTCTCTCTACCCCTTCTCGTCTTCTTCTTCCTCTCATTTTATTTTTCCTCATCAAACATATATCATTTTTACATAGCATTCATAAAAAAAAATCAACATACTTTGTTGGGTTTTATGCTATTGTAAAATCATACATATTTCTTATGTAACATATTTTATTATCAATAGCTAATAGAAATCATTTTGTTTATTAATTGCATTGCTCAAATATTTTATTACATGATTATTTATTTAATATAAATATCTATAAAATCTTGAATATGTGTAACTAGTTACAATTATAATGACTAAGTCATAGTTGACTATAATTGTAATTACATGTTCAAAAGAATTAGTCTTAAGATTAAATCAAAACGGGACATTTGTGACATAAATACCTTATGTTTTTGCATTTAAACACTTATATACCCAAAATAAAAATTGGCAGTAAAAAAACTCAACGTTACATTTTCTTGCATCTGTTATCACCAAGTACGTTAGCTGTTGATTGGGCTAACTAAATTGACATGTGTCATCATGTTCTTGGTCCAAGTAATATTTATTTTTAAAAAAATATTTTAAATTATAAAGATTAATTTAAATAATTAAATAAATAAATTTAAAAACAATAGTTTAATTATAAATTTAAATTAATGTTAAAAATAAATTCTAAACAAAATTAAATCCTAATATATCTTTGACATTAATTTAAAAAGTTAAAATTTATCAAAATATCTTAATTAATTAAAAAATTAAACTAAAACAAAAAAATTAAATCGATAATCTAAAAAAATATATTGGTAATCTCACTGATTATTATTCTTCTTCTTCTACCTAGTTAATTCATACTCAAGTATTCAAGCTAAAAGCATTTTCAAAAAAGCAAAGTATTCGAGCTAAAAGCCAAAGAGAAAATTAGATCCAAATTGAAGCATTCAAAATCTATAATCCCAAATCTATTAAAAAAAAGAATTCATAGAAAAAATCTAAACATAAGAAAACATTGTTTCAAACTCAGGTTTACAGAAAATCAAACAAAATTGTCAACACGGCTAGGGGCTTGAATCTTTACATTAAAGCTCTTTCTAAGTTTCGGCCTCCATTAACGAACCATCAAAGTTGCAACTCCTCGCCCGGATTTGAGTTTTGTTTGTCTGGGATTTTCGCCATAGTTCGTCGAATCTGGTCACTAAGTTCCAACTACTTCTTCATCTACCAGAGTGCCCAACCCAGACAAGATCCGGCAACTTCTTCTTCATCTACCAATTTTTGTCGTGCGTCCATCCAGACGAGATTTGGCATTGTTGCTCGAAGACCTCCCCTGAGCCGATGCCGAAAGTGATTGCTTGAGTCGTCCGTCTTAGATCTGGACCAGTATTAGAAGAAGAGCAACAACAAAAACAAGAAGAAGAAGAAGAAGAAAACAACAACAAAAAAATGTTTTAGCTTTAATTTTAATATATTTTTCAGTTGGATTTTTTTATTAATTAAAATACATCTTTATATTTTTTTTTCAATTTTAAATCATATATTTTTTGTTATTTAAATTCTAGTTTAATTAATTTTTCAATGAAAAAGTATAACATACACCAATTACATGACGATACTTGCAATCTTAGTTAGCCCAATTAGCACTTAACGAACTTGGTGGTAACCGATTCAAGGAAAATGTAACATTGGGTATTTTTACAACCAAAAAGAATGTTTGGGTATATAAGTGTGTAAACATGAAAACATAAGGTATTTATGCTGCAAATATTCCTTTATTAATCTACGATATAATCTGCTTACACAATGGTGTGGTGTCTTATCCAAGATATTGACCAAATAGATAAAACCGGATGTATCTAGTTACATCGGACTAGGACCGTCAAATGACAAAAGTTTGATAACGATAACATGACGTATCTTTGGCATCTTCGACATGGTCATATTAACTATGATAGGATCAAAAGACTAACAAAAGCTAGGCCTTTGAGGGAACTCACAATGGGTGACCCACCTGTTTGCGAATCTTATCTCGAGGGTAAAATGATCAAGCGTCCTTTCTCTGGAAAAGTGCCCAACACACTGACATCGTCCCATGAAGCGTGGGGGTTGTCCCCACGCTTAAGTCTACAGAAGAGGCTACTTTGGGATTGTACGCCGTTGGTTTAGAACTGCGCCGCCACAACTCTGACCGATCTTGTCCCCCAAATCCTCCTCGTAGCCCAGAGAGCCCAGACTGAAACTCTAGTTTGTCTTATGCCTTAGAATAATATATTATTTGGTTTGGCCCAATGGGCTTAGCTTATTGTACGCTTCCTATTTTAATCCTTTGTATTGGGCTCCCATCAGAGAAACTAATGGTATTTACGCCCTTATTGGGCCGGCCCGGGTCTGCCCGGCCCAAGCCCAGTGCACTCTTGTGCCTATAAATACGAATAGTGGTGCACTGGGGGGGGGGGGGGGATCTGGATTCGAATTGTAAGCAGTTACTCTGCTAAAACTTGTAGAACAACTCCATTGTCAAAGGTTCTCTAAGCTCTAATACAACTGTCTCGTGGACTAAGGCTTATTAACACCCTAACCACGTAAAAACCTTGTCTTTACTCCTCAAATCCTTTCCTCTAAGCTCTTTAATCTTCTATTATTAAGGTTTCCAAAAAACTCGGTAAACATTTTGGAAAATACGTTCTATGAATTCAAGAGTTTCATTCTGAATCTATAGTGGAGTCATGAAGAATTAATAAGGTAGTGAAATTATTCATAAATAAATTCATGATAACTTGTTGGAGCTTGATTTTATGGATCAATGGTCCCCACATCACATTTGCGTAAATCATTTAGAATGTCTCAATTAATTAATTTGATTATCAATTAGGATTTTTAAAGTGGAGTGGGTCAATTTTGGAAAATTTATAGATATATGAGATTTAGAGAGTAAAAGAGAACCTTTGGGTAAATTTATTAATATTGATAAATTTGTGTCAATATAAATAATATTAAATCAAGTTTTAAATTATAATTAGTTAATTTGAATAAGGATTTAATTAATTAATTAAAAAAAATGTTTTGAATTTGGGCCCAATTGGGAATTAAATTCAAAACAAAGAGATTGAGCCCAAGTCCATTTGTAGCAGCCCAAGGTTTTTGTTTTTGTTTATTATTTTTAATTAATTTAAATTTAAATGAAGCTCGTTAAGTTGCCTATATAAAGAATATGATATCTATGGTTTTCAAAAGTGAGTCTCAGTTGATTCATTGGGTATGTAAAAACCTAGACACTCTAATCATTTCTGAGCCACTATCTCTTCTTCTCTTCTAGATCTTTATCTCATGTGTTAAAAACTAACCCACACTAATTCTAGGTTTATCAAAGGCTTGGTGAGGAAGACTGTGTTGCTGATCTAGTTCAATCTCTTGATAATACTCTGCTACAGAAATGAATCAAGGGTTGGAGAGATTGAAGGAATGAGTTGTTCTAGTTTCGCTGCGTATTTGTCAGTTTCTACATCTTTGTATTTATGTTAATTTACGAATCTGATGTTCATATGTATGTCATGTTATTCTATGTTTATATTATGTATTTGGAAAGATAATAGGAAACGTGTATATAAATTTAAATTCCAAGATCCTACAATTGACCTCAGAACCAGGTTGCCTAGATCTAGATGTTAAGAATGCATGATTATATGTGTTTGTTGACATGTTTAATTTTACAAGTTTAATTGGATGGTACGTGAAATTTGATATGCATGTTTTGAATATTTATGTATTATATTACTAATTTAAGTTATCTTATTTTTCATGTATTTTGAGATTTTAATTGATGCTTGGTAGAATGCACTTAAAAAATTGCTCAATTTTTTTTGTTTTTGATAGTCGGCGGCTCACATTATTAATTTTGAGTGAAATGATATATATATATAAACACTAGTTAGTTAGGTTTACCTAGAAATATATATATATATATATATATATATATATAGTAAACTTTAATTTTTTTTTAGTTTATACGACAGCCCCAATTAACCAAAAAAAAAGAAAGATTAATCTTAAAACTTTGTTGTATACGGCTGGAAAAATATATATATAAATATATATATTAATTTTTAAAAAATAATCGTATATTTATTTTAAAAAAGTAGTTAAGACATATATATATTTTTATTGTGCTAAAGAGATATCTAAATATCTAATTTTAAAATAATTGAGATATTTTTTTTAATGATAATTAAATTAATTTTATGTTTGATTAATTGTATGGTAAGTTTTCAAATTTTATGGTTATTAATTAATAAATAAATTAATTTTGATAACTCAATTAATTGTTTTAGATATTGATTGATTTATTTATTTTAGTAATTAATTTATTTATTTTGGTAATAAATGTAATGATGCATAAAGTTGTATAACATGTTATATATGTTTTCATGTTAGGCACATCCAATTAATAAGAATATTAACATGTCTAGCATCATTTTTAAGTTATTTTTTGCATTTGGGCTTTAAATATAAGTATAATGATGGTCCAATTTTTATTTTGAAAAATGTGGGAAAACTCAAATAAAACTTTCATAAACTGTTAGGTTTTATTTGAGCTCAATTGAACATGTAAAGTTTAAATTCCTCTCTTGTGGGTGATTTTACTTGTGAAGGCTCATTTGCTTTGCATTAATAGATTGAACTTAATCAATTGAATAACAATTAATAAAACAAAGATTCAAATTCTTGTCTTTTTGAGCTTTGTGTGGAAGTTAGGAAGCCTTAGTAGTAGGTCCGACATACTGAACCCAGCTCTCCTCCATGCAAGCTCGAATTGTTAAGGTCCATTTACCTAAGTTGGACTTAATTGTATTATGTTATTCTTTTTAGCTAGACCCAAATTAATTATATTTTTTCGATTAATTTTCAATGGGTAATTTTAGAATTAATGGAAAAATTATATACTATGGTTTATTGATTATTTTAATAATTTGGCAAACCCAAGTTGGTAATTTTCAAAAGAATAAAATATTAAATCGAGAAAATTTAAATAATGAGTTTTTTAAATTTTGAATTTGATCTCCACCGTTGATTTAACAAGGTTAGGGTTGTTACAAATTTTCTACACACAAGTATATGCGTTCGTTTAATAAGTAATATAATGTAAGAAAGGTCGAACCCACAAGGACTGCTACCAAGTACCAATTATTAATCCTAATATTCTATTTGGTTAACAATAATTTGATTATAAGAATTAAGTAAAACTATTGAAATAAGAATGCAATTGCAGGAATGAAAGATAGCAAAGGAAATAAAATTCAATAAATAAATGAACTAGGGCAATTAACTTCATCTACCATCCACTTTATATTTCAGCAATACCAATTATACTATTTGTTGACCCAGAATTTGGCCAACTGACACGGAGTCAAATTTGCTTGATGCAGGCAAACACGTTGGAAAGAATGTGATGACGAAATAATAAAGAACACAAGAGTTTATAGTGGTTCGGCCCCAGAATCTGGTAATAACCTACGCCCACTCGAATTGTTATTGATATAGAATTCAAAGGAGTGATCAAAGAATTAGGGTTCAATGAGTTTCACCAACCTCTGAAGAACAAGACAATATATCAAATGATGAGAAAGCGAAAAAGAAGAAGAAGATGATCCTTTTCCCTTGAGCTCTCTTTCTCTATTTATAGGCTCAAGGAGGATTTAAATTAATTTGTTACAGATATTGTTTCCTAAATAATCGTATACTCAGGAAATCATGGGAGATAATTTCAGATACTATCATAACTGCATAAGATCTTCTCTGCGTATAGCATGCGTACGACCAGGCTGGTCGTAGGAAGAAATCGATCGTTGTGACAATAGATGTCTTCCTGGTCGATAATCGAGCACGAATTCTGCCAGATGTCAGCCACGTGTATTAAATATTTGCCATGTCATTCATGCCTGTTTTTTGGATAACATTTGCCCCCCAAGTTTGTTTAGTGCGACCAGCAATAAAGAAACTTTAAGGAAACAACCGTTCATATCCCCACGATGTCTGTCTGGATCCCCGTGCGTTTTTGAAAGCCGTGACATAATTATGTCTAATCAAGCTTTTCCAGTTTTCAAAAAGGCAATTTGACGGCTTATACACTTCCCCACGTTTCGAAAATGGGAGGTAATGATTACTACTTTTTGGCCATACCTCGGTCCCCATAAATACCTTCTTTTCCTTCTTTAAATTTTTTTTTCTTACCGTCTTTGTCAAGAACTTCAAGAACCTTGCCTTTAGAATACAGAGCTTCGAAACCAGTCAATCGCCTAGCCGACGATCTTTCCGACTCGAACTTTTTCATTCTCTTCCGAATCTCCATCTTCGCCCAGGTAATCACTCTGTCTTTTTAAACTTTTCATTATGCCATGCACGTCGTTTCTATGCTATGTGATTTCTATGTTCTTTAGTAGAGTTTTATGAATATCTTTTTGTATAAACCTTCCATTGCTTGGTAAGAGGGCGTCTTTATGCTTTGTATAGGTTAGGACTTATTTTGATAGTTAGGATCATAGGCTTAGGGTGTAAGATCGACGTAAAAATTCAATCTTTAAGCTAGGTGAAAAAATTGGGTATTTTCCCGCCCTTTAGGAGTTGAAACAGTTCTCTTTCAGAAAACGGTTTTTTTCCTCTTTGATCCGTTTTTCAAACCATTAGTGCCGAATCGTAGTGTAGGAGTAGGATGCTGCTGGTATTTTAGACACAAGCAACGCTATCCCAATCTTCCACACTACTTCGCAGACTGTGTCTTATCTCCTCCATTGTCTGTTTGCAGTTCATATGCAAGACCCTTGGGGAGGAGAAAGACCTATTGAAGACGACCTCTTGGCCCAACTACTTGAAGGCGAAGAGAATCCATCTACTTTGATACCTGAAATCCCTTTTTCTCGCCCTAGCTCGAACCGTCCTCCAGCCCCCAGTCAAAGAATGGCCCGAACAAAAACAAAAGCTCGAAAAAGGAAAAATCCTAACTCTCTAGGCCAGCCTTCTGCTGATGCCCCCTCGACCAGTGGTCGAGGCGAATTCGCTCCAGAGACCAATGTCCAAGGGCGTTCCTGCCCTCGCCATGTTGACCAGCCAGCCGTTTCGTGGCACGTCGTCCCTCAAAGTACGGTGACACTGCGGATGATTGCCAATTATTTAAACAGATACAATCTCACGGGTGTGACCTTAGTTAAACCATTTATCGACCAGCGAGCCAACCTGCTAGGTGGGGCTTACATCGCCTGGTCGAGGTTCCACATTGAGGCAGGTGCCACCCTGCCTTTCCACTCGTTTTTTCAGGGGGTGGCTAATTACTTCGGAGTAGCCCCCTTTCAGATCACCCCGAACGAATATAGAATGCTGGCCGCACTCTATATCCTTTATAAGCTCAAAAAATGGCCAGTACCTTCCCCCCACGAGGTCAATTTTCTTTTTGACCTTAAGTCCAACCCCAACCAAGATGGTACGGGGTTTTTTCACTTCTACCATCAGGAATCCGGACGCACTTTTTTGTCCGACACCACCCATATCTCTAATGTAGGGAAGTATCACCATGAATACTTCCTCACTTCTGACCTTGCTGTGGACAACCTGGCCTTCACCCGAGGAGGTAAAAAATTCTTACGCGAGTAGCTTCTACACTTAGTGTTTTTATGTCGCAGTGTCTTGACATTCCACTGTGTTCCAGGTCCATGGTTACGTCCAGTCCCTACTCTAGGAATGGAGTCAAGGGCAACACTCTTAGCTAGCATGCCAAATGCTAATAAGAGTGTAAAAAACTTAGTCAACGAGGCTAACCTTAGGATGGTCGGCCTTTGGGGCTCCCAATCTGCGACGAATGAACCCTCGGCGGGCGGTGTCCAAGCTGACGCGGAACCTGAGCAGGAACCCGAGCAGCAACCCCAGGCAACTCCTCTACGGAGGAGGCCAACTGGGGTTACGATCAGGGAACCTGCCGTCCCCCATCGAGCGGAGAAAACCTCGGTGCCCGAGGGCAAGGGGAAACAACAGGCTGTCGAGCCTACTGAACTTTCTGACGATTCATCAGATGTAAACGGTACAATAATCTCGCTTTTAAATAATTTGCCTATTCCCTCTCATCTATTTGATGGGGACGGCAACTTTAGGAATGCCCCTTCTTTAAACTCAGATTTCTTCCAGGAACTAGGTAGTTCAGTAAATAATGCTACGACCAGTAGTTATAGCCCAGGTACTTTACTTGTAATCCCTTTACTTTTATCCCTGTTCTCCCTATGACCATTTAATCTCACTGCTCGAGTTGCTTCCCTTTGTGCAGGTATGGACTCTGAGGATGTCTTCGATCATTACGAGGCTGCCGCTGCCTCTTCTGTCCCGAAGAAGGATAGCAAGAGGACTCGAGGGGAAAGCAGCAAGACCCCCTCGAAGAAGGCTCGACCAGATGACGCGCCAACCGCCGCACCTTCCAAGGAGAACACGACACCTCCGCCCCCCACCGAGCAGTCGACTCCCACAACTATTAATCCACAACCCTCTTCTAGGGTCGCTGACAAGGAGACATTGGAAAACTTGCCCGAAGGCTCCCTGTCCAGCGTCGTGATCGGGTCGGCCAGGGAGAGGATATATAAGCTCTCGAAGCACAGACGTAGCCAGGCCGCTATCAATGAAACTGCCTCAATGGAGGTCGACCAAATCATCAACAGAGGGTTGAATGAGATAGCCAGCGTAAGTCATCTCCTGCTACTTCATCATTTATGTCTGACTTCTTTTCGTTACTTTATCTCATTCTTTGCCTTCAGGGGCTGCTATCTTTAACTGCTAGCTGGCGCTGTGCTGGGGCGTTGGTTTCTCGGGGAAAGAACTTCGACTCCAGGCTTGCCCAGGCTAAGCAAGCACTTGAGGCTGAGAACAACAAGCTGCTCGAGGAGAACAAGGAGCTGTCCAAGCTGAATGAACAACTGTGCGAGGACCAAGCTACTCTTGCCAAGGAGCTTCAGGATGCCCAGGATGCCTAGAAGAAAGCCAACGAGGAACGGGGGAAATGGAGGGAAAGTTTTGTACTTGTCACCCAAGAGTGTAAGCAACTTGGACTTGATCTGACCGCCAGCAGGGATGAGACGAAGAAGCTCGAAGAGCGGTGACTTGGCTCACAAGCTCGCAGACTTGGCCTTCTTCTTGACAAACGGTTTTGACATGTCCCATGATGAGGTGCTGCGTCTGATCAACCCTTAAGTCAAATAACTTCTTCAACTGAACCTTTAATTCTTTCAGCTCAACTAGTGTCATTCTTCATGATGTCCATGATACTGGCTCTATCCCTTCCTTAATCCCGTAGCATACTCAATTCTTTGATGCGATAGTGATCCCAACGAATCATTGTGAACCCATCTGAAACCTTACTGGTCGATCCAGTTTTCATCTGGTCTAACTGATATAACTCTAGTGGCACCCTTCACAGTAGCTAGGCATCCCATAACCACAACCGGGTCCTTCCTTTTAAACTCGGAAGTCACCATCATTTCTTACAATCCATGATTCTCCCTTACTTGGAAGATTAATCCATACTTAGGATCACATAAAGTCCTCATTAACCAGCTCAATTAATTATTATTGTTAACTTTCTACAAGTAATACTCTAACCCATCTCCAGGAAATTACCAATTTCCCTTGGCAGACACTAAAGTCTCAAGCCCCATAGTGTAACAATCATATAGCATGTGCCACATATCTATGTCTCTTCAAAAGAGATATGTAGTACCATACCCATTCAGCCCAATATAAAAGCATGAGAACTAGAAAGCTGACCTGTTGCCTCTGAGGAACCAGCCTCAGGCTCTGACCGCGTCGAGACAGACACTTGAGCTGGGGTCGAGCTACCTGTACCCCTTGGTTCTTCCGTCTTTGATTTAAGGCAATCCTTCTTGATGTGCCCCGACTATACCACATAGAAATCATGCCTTCACTAGGCATTCTCCCAGGTGGCGTCTTTTGCACCCGTCGCATACTGGACAACTTCTCCAGACCTCGTTGCCGCCCTGACGGACACCCTGTAAAGTATAACCCCTTCCCACAAAGACTAGAGGTAGTAGAACTATCAGGGGTCTTTATTTTCTAATTACTGGGGCCTCTGCCACCAACTGATCCCGCAAATGGGGATACCATTTCCTGAGCTTCCTGCCCTACGTCACTCTTACTCCATGTCTCATTTTTTGCGTCCTCTATAACAAGGGCCCTCCCTACTACCAAGCAGAGGTAACAATCTCATATACTGGAGCGATCCTCACTGTAATGACTCAAATTTCCTAATAAGGTTTAGGACCTTGATTAGGAGGTCGAGAGGGCCATAATTGATTTATTATGCCATTAAATGATTATATGCATGTTTATGTGAATTATATTATTATATGATGATAAATGCATGCATATGGGTCCACATTTTATTATCAGGGCATTTCGGTAATTTGGTCGTTGAGATCGTAATTGTATATTTTCATGCATGTTGGTGAATTATAAATAATACCACATTATATGTGGATTTGTTCGAGCCATTCGACATGAGACGATATTTGAATGCAAGTTATCAGTCTGGTCATAACGGGGTTCATTTCGGGGCTCGGGGTGAGTCTCGGGGTAATTTGAGGATTATAACATTATCGGGAATTAAAGGGTAATGGGATATGATTTATTAGCATGTGAGAATATTGGAAATAACGGAAATTGGAAGGTGTTAATTATGATTAACGAGATAGGCAGGAAATGACGATTTTGCCCTTAGGGGTTGTTAAGGGTTTAAAATAGGCTTAGAGGCAATATGGTTTTTCACCCTAAGGTTATATTTAGCCATTAGAAGGCTGTAGAATTAGAAAAATAGAGCATCATCTCCTCCTTCAACCGATCATCATTTTCTCTTCATTTCTCCTTGGATTTTTGAGCCCCCATTTGAGGAACCAATCTAGGGAATCTAGCCTTGAGGGTTTTGGGTTATGTTCCACCATTGAAGAGGGTGTGATTATGAGATTGAGGTGAGTTTTTAGCCATTAAAACTCTTGTTCTTGCTCTGTTTTTCTTATTGAGTTTTAGCTGGATTTTTGAGTTGGATAATGGGAATTGATGGGAGTTTTGGCTAGGGTTACTTGGGTTATGATGCCTAGGACATGTGTAGATGGTTTTTGGGTTAATTTGGGAGTCTAAATGAGGTTTGGAAGCTGGTTTTTTAGGTTGGAAATGGTGGTGTCGGAGGATGGGAAAACCAGGGTTTAAAACCCTGGTTGTAGCGCTACAGCGCTAGCCATGGGCGTTTTTCTCTGCCAAGGGCACTGGGGCGCTAATGGTGTAGCGCTACAGTGTTACTCTGCTTTTCCAAATTATTGTTTTAGCCACTTTTGAGGGTTTTTAGCTCGGGGTTTCAATTCCTAAGGCTCAGGATCGAATCTACTCATCGTTTGGGTACAATTCGGGGTCCTGGGAGTGAGGTTTAGGTCAAGAACCTTTCATTGTTGATTTTCATTAATGGATGTTATATTTAGTTTTGACTAGGTGACCGCTAAGGGATTAAAGGATCGATCGTTCTCAAGGGTCGTTCAATTGTTATTTCTCGCTCGAACTGGAGGTAAGAAAACTGCACCCAGTATGTGATGCGTGAGAAACACGTGATTAGGGCATGCCATGAATGTTGAATATGCGATTGATCAGAGCTTGAGTCTCTGTGTTTGTGCATGATCATAATTATGCTAGCAATTGTTAAGTAAGCATGATGAATGCCCTAAATTTGGATATTTGACATATTATATATGCTTGGTTGCATTGCTTACTTGTGCATGACACTGACCCATGAGTTAGAAATCGGCAATGGTGTCGGTATTAACTATGAAGCTGTGACTCACTAGTCAAGTTCGACAGTAGTACTGAGCATTGGTCGTATGGTATTGGCTTAAGAGTCAAGAACGGTCTTAGCGTGTTTAACATAAGCCAAAAATATTAGATCTAATTGACATAAGCATTTTCATCATAAGCATTAAATGCTTGACCGACCGTAAGTTCGATGAAAACCAAAAGTGCTTATCTAGTCTAAAGGCTAGTTATTTAGAGCCAGAGAGGCTAAGGTGACCTACATGTCACATGGCTAGGAGGGTATGGGACCTTAGAGATAGACTTATCACTCATCTGACCGAGATAGACTTATCAGTCATCTATTTAAAGAATGACTTATTAGTCATCTACCTTAGAGAGACTTATTAGTCATCTACCTCAGAGCGGGAGACTTATTAGTCATCTACTCAGAGCGCAAGACTTCACAAACATTTATTCGTACCTACTTGCATGCATGAGTAGGGTTATTACTACTAGGCATGCCTGTTGTGACTTAGTAACATGTTATTACTTGTTCATGAGCATATTGAGTTTTCTTGCTGGGTTGCGGCTCACGCGTGCTATGTGGTGCAGTTAAAGGCAAAAGAAAGCTGGACCATCCTTGAGTTGGAGAGCTTAGGTGATGATGCGTACATATGCAGTTGCTCAACTGCCATGGCCGAGTGTTGAAAGAGGAACTAGGGTTAAACCCTATTTTGTCGCTTAGGTCGGCTGGTTGTAAATATTTTGTTGTAATTAACCTTTAAATTATATTTTTGGGATCCCAATATATATGGTAAACATTTTAGTGAAACATTATATCTTAACCAAAATTTTTAATCCTAAATCGCTAATCATACTTAGTTACACGATTATGGCCAAATGACTCGGTTAGCGAGTTTAGCACTGTTTAAATGCACACCATAACGGTCCCTAGAGATTAGGGTGTTACACTAACGCTCTGGGCCATGCCAGAGTTCAAACCCCGAATGAATCGCTCCTTCCGAGCCACACCTGTTGGCACCAAATCAAAAGAGAATTCGGCCAACCTATCAAATTCATTGACATACTCGGTCACTGTCTTACTACCTTGAACCAATTTCATAAAATCATTGGTCTTCGCAATTCAATCTGTGTCACAGTAGTGCCTCTCGTTGAACCATTGTCTAAATTCATCCCAACCCATCATGACAACATTTCGGGTTTGGGATACAACTTCCCACCATGTTCGAGCATCCTCCCGCGACATGTATATGGCACAAGCCACTCTATCATTACCTTTCGCTCCTATATAACCAAGGACGAAGCTAATCATGCCCATCCATTGTTCAGCTCTTAAGTGGTCCAAACCTCCCTTGAAAACTGGAGGATAACGCTTCTACAATCTTTCATACAGTAAGTCCCATCTATTTCCACCCTCAGGTTGAACCGTAGCTGGTGCCATTGTTGCCAAAACACACAGGCCAACGTTCCCTGACGGAACCTGCTGTCTCAACCACCTAATCTCTTCCTCTTGCTTTTGCAATCTTTTTTGCATGCCAACGAATATCTGCTGCCAATCCCAGGGGCAGATGGAGGATTCTGTCCCCAACTATCATCTGCAACCCCACTATTAACAACGCCTGGTCTAGTTGATTGCCTTGGGTACAAAACTTCCAAATCTATCCGCATCCAATAACTTAACCTACCAGCCCTAATATTCTTATCCATAACTATACCACTAGCAAGGACAAACAACACAATAGCCATATACAATATGCATACCAGGACGCAATTCCATAATGCTCATGCATCAATTATCAAATTTTATTCCCACAAAATACATATATATATATATACATCTAGGAACTATAAACCTTGGCTCGATCTGATACCAAGTTGGGCTCAAGCCGCGACAATGTTCTTCAAGTGTCACGACCCATGTGTGTGAGAAAGCCCTAGGGTTCCCTAAAACACCCAGGCGCCGCGACACAGGTTAGGGCGCTTCGCGGCCTGTGTCCCCCAGGAGTGAGCCTTGGGGCTCTCTGACTTGTAGCACGTCACGGCCCTAGGGGGCTAGGTCACGGTTCAAATTAAAGAAAATAGCCAAAACAAGTTTTTAAGCTCAGAAACTCAAATTTATAGGCTCGGGAAGGATTCTACTACCCGGTTTAGTACAATTCAAAGTCCCGGAGGTTAGAATTACACCTTGAAACTTTTGAGTAGTCTAAGTGATTGATGGTTACCATTATTTCTTGTGACTAGGTTATATCGCTAGGGCTTAGGGATATGGATCATGCTCAGGACTGCCATATGCTAGTTGCTCGGGATTCGAGGTAAGAAAATTGTACCCGATTTGTTATTGGGGCTTGGACCCCTATTAATTAATATGAGTATGACTTGACTATATGTGAGAACATGGTTATAACTGTGTTGAGAATATCTGGTAGGGCATGCTTGTATATTCTACATCTGATTGCTTGTTGTGCAATGTATATATACTTTTGTCTAGTTTGAAGGCCGGCCTAAGGGTGTCGGGGGCCAATAGCAAGCATGCGGAACGCAGCTTGGCCTAAGCATGTCAGAGTCCGCTATAAGACCAGAGGACTCGGCCCAAGGGCGTCGAATGATAACTCTGCAAAATAGAGTTATTTTACCACTTTTTATGTGCTAATTGTTGCTTAATTCTTGAGTTTTTAATTGATTTATTAAGTTTTTAAGTAATTTTGAATTTATTAGGTTTATTTTGATTTTATTTATTTTTGTGTGTTTTTATAGTTAGTTTGTTGTAGTTAATTATTTAATTTGTTGTGTTTAGGGAAGTAAAAAAAATGTGTGTTTTATTGAAACTAAATGTTAAATTAAATTAAGTTGTAATTAATATTTTCAAATAATTAATTTGGTTTATTTTATAATTGAAAATATTTTATCATGACTTAATTTATATTATTTTGTGTAGGTAATTTGTTGCATTTTTGTGCTTGAAAAGAAGATAAAAAAAAGAATTAAAACTGAAAAAAGTGAAGAAAATTGTGGCATTTTTGTAACATATTCGGCCCAGCCACGTGAAGCCCAGGCTCGTGCCTCCTGCCCATGCTCCAGCCGGCCCACCATTTCCTCCCAGCCAGCCGTATTTACGCTGAAGCAGTCACCAGCTCCCCACGCCTCTTCCCAGGTCGCCAGCTGTCCACTATTTCCTTCCAAGCTTTCCCAAATGCCACAACTTAGCATCACTCCCTCATCAACCTTCCATTTCCCAGCGCCAGCCCAAACCGTGGGCTTACTCCCTCATGCCCCTTCAGCACCAATCCTCAGACTCCACCTCAAGACCAACTCATTTGGGCCCAAGCCCAGCAGCCCCAAGACCACCTCTCAGCCGGCCCACTCCAGCTCCAAGGCCCAGCCGCCTCCAGCCTTCATTCAGCTGCCTGGCCCCTGCAGAGCACAGCACCCAATTTTCACTCACCCAACGTGGGCTAGCCGTGCACCTCAGCCCAGCTGCCAACACAGCTATGCATGCCACTTTTTGAGCCTAAATTTGCCTAAGTGTACCATTTGTCCTCTATGCTCAAAATGCCACTTTTTACCCATTTTCTATACACTTTTTACCCCAAAATCATCATCACTCCTACAATTTACCCCTATTTACCATATTATTATTAATTTAATCAATTTACTTAATTTAAATTGATTATTTTAATAATCTCATTTTGGCTATAAATAAGGGTTTTGAAGACCATTTTAGGGTGCTTAATTTTTGGTTACCATCTTTTTCTCCCATTTTCTCTCTACCATTCTCTCTTCCATTTGGGTTTTTCAAGAGAATTTTGCAAGTACGTATGTCATTTATTTTGTAATTTCTACTCTAGTTATGTGCTTCTAATCTTTTTCATAAGATTATTAAGATCATGATGAAGCAACTTGTAACTAGGTAATATTTATGTTGTATGTTGATTTCCCTTGTAATACAACAAAGTTTATGGATTTTTCTTCTACATATATTTCTTTCATCTTAAATATCTTGTATTTTAGATTGTTAGAACATATTTACACTTTGTTCTTCATTAGTGCTAAAACATAATATTCTTTGTGTAAGATGTGTCATTAAATTGTACACATCCATGCTTAGAACAAAAATATTATGTTTTGCCTTGTAAATAATGTTCATTGATTTATTTGTTATTTCATTAGATTGATTTACACTAAATGCTTTGAAATTATAATTTTGAAAAGTGAAGAAAAATCCTATCTTTTTATAAGAAATTTGTGCTTAAAATTATAAATCTTTTTGGAAAATGATAGTTTAAATTATTTTAACTATCACTAAAACTTGGGAATCAATATACTAATAAATATTATTAAACTTACATTTTGTGGATTCTAGTATCTTAATAATCTTTTCTTTTAACACTTATTTTCAACTCATTATTGCTTTATTTTTATTCTCTTCAATAGCTTTATTTTTCAATCTTTTATTTTATGTTCATAATTTTAAAACTCATCAATCTTTGGAGCTAGGTTAGAATTTATTATTTTTGATTTAAAATAGTTTCATTTTTCGATTTTAGACAACTCCTTTGGGTTCGACATCCTTGCTTACACGATCACTATTCTATATGGACGATTCGTGCGCTTGCGATATATAAATTTTTAAACATACTCGTTTTGGGTCCATCATCGAGCCTGAAAATTATCCAAATAAACAAGAGTGTCATTTTCACTTAACTAACTGTATTGATTGATGAGATTGGATTATGTGTTTGATTGAGCAGATTATCACTGCTAAGTTC
This sequence comes from Humulus lupulus, assembly GCF_963169125.1. Taxonomy (NCBI): domain Eukaryota; kingdom Viridiplantae; phylum Streptophyta; class Magnoliopsida; order Rosales; family Cannabaceae; genus Humulus; species Humulus lupulus. The sequence continues at coordinate 100,504,867 of NC_084800.1, forward strand.
ACTGCTTATATCCTTTTTTTGATTGAATTTATTTATCTAAGTCTATTGTTTATTTATTGCTGCTTATTTGTGCCTATTGATTTAAGTTTTCTTGCTAAGCCTTGGCTCACATGTGCCATGTGGTGCAGGTAAGGGAAAGGGATAGTCGGACCAGCCATGAGTTGGAGAGCTTCAGGGGATTTGAATTATTTAGAGGATGCCTTATATTTATATATATTATATAAAAAAGATGGACAATCAAACTTATTTCTCGATTCAATAGAAGCCCAAAAAGGTGAATAGGGTCCCAAATAACGAGCAGTGTGTACATGTGCATCCTACTCAACCGCCATGGCTAGGATAGCCGGGGAGGAACTAGGGTTGAACTCTGTTTTTCCGATTAGGACGGGTAATTTGTATTCCATTTGTCTTTATCAGTTTGTAACCAATTTTTGGGATCCCGTGTATGAACTTAATATTTTAATGAAAAATAATCACTTTGTTGACCAAACATTTTAATACCTAACCTTGACTTAGTCTTTAATTATACATTTAAGTCCAAATGACTCACTTAGCGAGTTAAGCACTATTTTAAACACACAGTGTAATGGTCTTAGCTAACCAGGGCGTTACAACTTGGTATCAGAGCGGTCTAGGTTTAAAGGTTCCTAAAAACTGGCTGGTCGTGTAGACTCGCCATTAAAGTTAAGCTCAAATCATGGTTGGTATCTAATAACATTATTATTATTTTTTTTGATGAATCAGCAAGTCGTATCATTACTCCAAAAACAGCTTGTATGTAAAGCCCCAAATTCTCCGATGCATTTAACGGTGTGAACAGTAGGCCGGGAGGGCCATACTTGCTTAATTGTATTATTAATTGATTAAATGCATGTATATGTTGATTATATTATGATATGATGTGAAATGCATGCATGTGAGTCCATACTTCTTTATACAGGGGTGTGATGGTAATTTGGCCCGTTGAGGGTAAATTGATTATTTGTTCGCATGTCGGTGATATAATTTGAGACCACATTATGATGTGGGTTTGTTCAAGCCATTTGGTATGAGACGATCAAAGAAATGTTAAACGTCGGTTTGGTCATAACAGGCTTAAGCTCGGGGCTCGGGGTGAGTCTCGGGGTGTTTTAATGGTTAGAGTGTTACCGGGTATTAAAGGGTAACGGGATGTGAAATATTGGAGTTTGAGAATATTGAGATTAGCGGGAAAAGGGAAGTGTTAATTATGATTAATGGTGTAGGTGGAAAATGTCAAAATTGCCCTTAAGTTGGTTTTAGAGCCTTAAATGACCTAGGGGCATTTAGGTCATTTGGATAGGATATATGTGGTTTTAGAAGGCTGTGGAAACCGTTCAAAACAGAGCAAAAACAGAGAGTCTTCTTCTTCCTTCCCGTACATCATTTCCTCTCTATCATTCTTTGAGGTTTTTGGTCCCAAGTTGAGGTGGCAAGTTAGGGAATCAAAGCTTGGAGGTTGTGGTCTTAGTTCATCATCTTAAGAGGGTTCAAAACCAGTTGGAGGTAAGGAATTGTCTTTGAATTTCAGGTTATACTCTGTTTTTGTTTATAGTTTTCAATTCATGTTTTTGATGTGGGAAGCATGAATCAAAGGAGGTTTTTGTGTTAGCTTGATTGGGGTTTGATGAGAGTGAGTTAAGGGTGTTGATAGGGGGTTAAATTGGGTGTTTGGAAGAGGTTTAAAGTTGGTTTGAGAGGCTGGTTCTAAGGGTAAAACGCAGGGGCAATTCTGAGTTCGCGTGCTGGTTTTAGGCTGAACTGGGCTGGGTGCCGCGGCACAGCTTTTGCGTGCCGCGGCCCACGCGCGTCTGGCAGGTGGAGTTTAGAGGCGTGCCGCAGCACGGCTTTTTGGGGCTGCGGCCCATAGGCCAAATTTTGTTAAAAATGGTTTTTTTAGCTTAGGGATTCAAACCATGGGCCTCGGGGTTGGACCTAGTACCCGGTTGGGTAGTATTTGAGGTCTCGGGGGCTGGGATTTGGTTTGGGAATCCTCAGTTATCACTTTTTATTGATGAATCCTACATTTTGGTTATGACCAGGTAACCGCTAAAGGACCAAAAAGTCGATCGTTCTCAGGGTTGTTCTTTTGTTCGTTCTTGCTCGAACCAGAGGTAAGAAAACTGCACCCCAAGTGTAACATGCATGGATATTCCTGAGGCATGTTGAATGTGAGAATATGGACATGGATTGAACATAGAATGCTTAGCATATGTTGCTCATTTGTGCATGGCACTGACTTATTAGTCAGGTTTGGCAAGGGTGCTAGTATCATTGTGAAGTTGTGACTTATTAGTCAGGTTCGGCAGTGGTATTGGGCATTGATCACGATGAACTGACTTATTAGTCAGGACGGCCTTGGCATGTGTCACGCAGGCCAGTAAGATTGGATCTAATCGATTATTAGCATTGAATGACTCAAAGAGCATTAATGCCAGACCGACCCCGAGGGTCGATGAATGAAATAAGCGCTTGGAGGCTAGTGGCTTACTCAGCAGCCACTCTCCCACTTGAATTAGTGACATGCATGGCAGTCACTCAGTGCGGTTTACCAGAACCCGTTGAAGGCTAGTGGCTTACCCATCAGCCACTCTTCCATCTGAATTAGTGGCTCGCTTGTCAGTCACTCAGTGTGGTTTATCAGGACCTCATGTGGTGTTCACTCATTTGTTTGAAAGCTTTATGCTCAGTGTGTTTATAATGATAATCATTTGATAATGTTTATATAAAGTGTTATGTTTTCTTGCTGGGCATTGGCTCATGGGTGCTATGTGGTGCAGGTAAAGGGAAAGAGAAGCTCACCTAGCCTTGAGTGGAGAGCTGATGTGGTGGTGTGTACATATGCAGTCGCTTGACCACCACGGTCAAGGTGTTCTCAGAGGAACTAGGGGGTTTACCCTATTTTTGCCGCTTAGGTCGGCGGGTTTGTAACTTTACAACAGTAGTGACCTTTTGTACTGAGAACAGCTTGTAGACGTTTTGTTTAGCTCTGCAGAGCAGTTGTAATAAAATATCCATTTCCTTTTTACTGGTTTTATACCTTAACCTGTTAATTACACTTAGAGCACATTTTTGACCAAAGGACTCAGGTAGTGAGTCAAATTTCCGGTCCACCGTTCACCGTAACGGTTCTGGGGTAGCCAGGGCGTTACATTGTACAAACTAGAAGCATCCTCCAAAAGGAAGACCTGATAAACTATACTAAAATCTATCTTTACAAAGTATTAAACCACACTATATCTCTTTTAGTTACATTCCTAGGCCACATACAAGTGACTCTTTGTTTAATTGCATCCTAAATTTTGAGAACTACTACATCAGTACTGTCTAAAGAAGACAGCCACAGATGATATACAAGGGCGGCAATGGCAGCCGAGTACAAACTCTTCTTAAACTTGCTAAGCTTGGACTTTCCAATCCACCGAATTATTCTTGGCAATGATGTTGAACACACACCCCAATTCAGCCACTCTTTAACCTGTTTCAAACAGTCAAATGAGAAAGGACAATAAAAAAATAGATGGTCCACCGATTCTACACTTATGCTGCAAAGAATGCAATCTGCATTATCTGTTATATTAAATCTAAGCATTCTGTCCTTAGTCTTAAGCCTCTTTAGAACAGCCAACCACAGCATAAAGCTATGTTTAGGGATGTTAAGCCTGCTCCAAACTACTTTACTCCAGTATACTCTATCAGTTACAGGGCTCAAAATCTGGCACCCTTGTGAAATTGTAAATCTATCAAGTGTGAACTGAGTGGTATCAACTAAACTCTTCACCTTATCCTTAATTACCACAAGTTTCCTCCAATACTAACTCCCTTGAAGCGGGGCACTATAGTTCCACCATTCTTCATCTTTTACATACACATGATGTACCCATTTAACCCACAAATTGTCCTCCTTAGTAGCTATAGCCCAGACATACTTAAACATAGCTGCAATATTCTAATCGGAAACACTTTTGAATCCAATCCCACCTGAAGTATTAGACTGACATAGAGCAGTCCAAGCTACTGCAGCAGGGCCAATTAAACTATGATGACCTTTCCACAAAAAGGCACGGCAAATAGCTTCTATTTCACTTACTATTTTCTTGGGCAGCACCATCACTTGACACCAGTAAGAACGGATGGACATCAGCACAGAGTTGATTAGAACTACTCGGCCAGCAAATGATAAGTTTCGAGAGCTCCACGTTCTGACTCGAGCAATCATTTTCTCCACAAGAATGCTACACTCCTTTGCTGAAATTCATTTAGCACATATAGGAACACCCAAATATTTGAATGGAACCTCATTCCTCTTAAAACCTGAGGCATCTAAAACCCTCTGAACATCTCTGTCATGCATATTGCTGCAATAAAATGCAGATTTTGAAGGATTAGGCATCAAACCCGATGTAAGAGAAAATAGCTTAAGGCCCTGCAACATGTAATAGATGCTCTTGTAATCCCCATTACAAAAAAGAAGGACATCATCCGCAAAGCTAAGGTGATTTAGCTTCAATTCTCCACACCTCTCATGGAATTTGAATCCCTGTTTCTGTCCAATTTTTTGCATGAATCTGGAAAGATATTCCATTCCTAAGACAAAGAGAAGAGGAGACATTGGATCACCTTGTCTCAAACCTCTCTTTGCCTCAAAGAAACCATGCAACGAGCCATTTAGCATTAGTGAGAATCTTGGAGCTCGAACACAATTCATAATCAGCTTAATGAACTTATCTGGAAACTAGAATGCATAAAGCATTTCTTCAATGAAGTCCCACTCGACAGTGTCATATGTTTTTTGTAGATCAAGCTTGATCATACAATTAGCCTTGACTGATTTCCTCCCATAATGTCGAATTAGATCCTGACATATCATGATGTTATGCCTAATGAATCTCCCTTTGACAAACCCCCCTTGGTTTTGTGCCACCAAGCTTGGAAGAATAACTTTGAGCCTCGAACAAATTAGTTTTGTAGCAGCTTTATAAATGACATTGCAACAAGCAATAGGGCTATAATCACTAACTGAATTTGGGCACTTACTTTTAGGAATAAGCGTCAAAACAGTTGAATTGATTTCCTTTAAAATTTTCCCTGTATGAAGGAAAGAAGTAAGAGCTTCAAACACATCATTACCTACAAGATCCCAATTTTCCTGAAAGAAATAGCTGCTATAGCCATCCGGACCAGGGGCTTTGAGGCCAGGGATGTCAAAGATGGCTTCCTTAACTTCTTCAAATGAAAAATCAGCTAGGAGCATATCGGCTTGATAACTCGAAACCACTGGCCCAGTATTAATAACAGCAACCAAAACAGACTTCCTTCTTTCTAATTTACAGCCCAGTAGACTCTTGTAAAACTCCAAGAAAGCATCAGTAATCTGTTGTGGATCATCTACCCGAATTCCATTGGCATTAGTGATAGAAAAAACTCTGTTTTGGGCCCTTCTTTCACGAATGCTTCTATGGAATAATGCTGAATTATCATCACCATCTTTAACCCAAGTCAATTTAACCTTTTGTTGGAGGAAAGAATGGTATGCATTATGAACTTTATCTAATAACATTATTATGTGTTTATCTGTTTAAATTGAACCTATGTGCCTTATCTGCATGCTAGAATAGAGAGAATGATGTATATATATATGTATTTTGTTGGAATAAGACTTTATAATTGATGCATGAATGTTTTAGACCTGTGTCTTGATATGTATATTGTATGTGGCTATTGTGTTGTTTGGCCATGCTCGTGGTATAGTACTGGATATGGACATTATGCCTGGTAGGTTAAGTCATTGACTGTAGATAGATTTGGAAGCTATGTATCCAAGGCAGTCAATTAAACTAGGCATGGTTGATATTGGGGTTGCGAATGATACTCGGGGCCAAAACTCTCCCTCTTCCCCAGGAATTGGTAGCAAGTGTTTGCTGGTATGCAAGCAAGACTGCAAAATCAAGAGGAGGAGAAAAGTTGTTTGAGACAGCGGGCCCCGTCAGGGAACACTGCTCTGTATGTTTGACAACAATGGCACCAATTTCGGTTCAACCTGAGGGTGGAAACAAATGAGAAGTATTGTATGAAAGATTCCATAAGCTTTATCCTCCACTTTTCGAGGGAGGCATGGATCCATTCAGAGCTGAATAGTGGATGGGCATGATTAGCTCCATCCTTGACTTATGGGAGTTGTAGGCAATGATAGAGTGGCTTGTGCCACATACATGTTACGGGAGGATGCCCGAATATGGTGGGAAGAGGTATCCCAGACCCAAAATGTTGTAATGATGGGTTGGGAGGAATTCATACAATTATTCAACGAGAGGTGTTACTGTGGCGCAATTCAAACTGCGAAGACCAACGAGTTTATGAACTTGGTTCAAGGGTAGTAAGACGGTGATAGGGTATGACAGTGAATTTGATGGGTTGGCCAAATTCGCCTTTGAATTGGTACTAGATGATATGGTTCAGAAGGAGTGAGTCATTCGAGGACTAGACTCTGGGATGGCCTAGAGTGTTAGGATCGCTCCAGTACATGAGATTTCTACCTACGCTCGAGCAGTAAGGAAGGTCCTTGCTATAAAGGACGAAGGAGATGAGACATGGAGTGAGAGTGTCGTAGGGCAGGAAGCTTAAGCAATGGTATTCCCATTTGCGAGATCAGGTAGGGGCGGAGGCCCAGTAACCAAAAAAGAAAGACCCTTGATAGTTCTACTACTATTGGTCCTGACATGAAGGGTCATAGTATTTAGGGCAGCAATGAGGTCTAGAGAAGTTATCCAGTATGTGCCAAGTGCAGGAGACGCCATCTGGGAGAATGTCTAGCATAGGCATGTTCTTTTATGTGGAATAATGGGGAACGTCAGGAAGTATTTCTCGAAATCGAAGACAAAAGATACAAGGAGTACAGATAGCTTGACCCCAGCTCGAGTGTCTTTCTTGACGTAGTCAGAGCCTAAGGCTGGTTTTTCAAAGGTAGTAGGGCAGCCTTCTAGTTCCTAATATTTTATATTGAGTTGATTGAGTTTGGTGCTACATATCTCTCAGTAGAGATGTAGATATGTGGCACATGTTATATGGTTGTCACGCCATGGGGCTTGAGATTTTAGTGTCTGCTTAGGGGAAAATTGGTAATATCCAGGAGACAGGTCAAAGTATTATTGGTAGAAAGTTGGCGGTAGTAATTGATTGAGCTGGTTATATGAGGCTTTTGATACGATCTTGAGTATGGATTAGTTTTCCAAATAAGGGACAACCATGGACGGTAAGACAAGATGATGACTTCTGGGTTTAAAAGGAAAGAACCCAGTTGCATTCACGGGATGCCTAGCTACCGTGGTGGTATCGCTAGGGTTGTATCCGTTGGCCCAGATGAAAATTGGATCAGCCAGTGAGGTATCAGATAGGTTGACAAGGATTCGCAAGGATCGATGTCGCGTTAAGGAAATTGAGTGTGCTATAAGGTAGGGATAGGACCGGTATCATAGACTTCATGAAGAATGGCACTAGTGGAGCATAAAGAATTAAAGGTTCAGTCGAAGAAGTTATTGGACTTCAGGGTTGACCGGACGGAGCATCTCACCATGGGACATGTCAACACCGTTTGTTAAGAATAATGCCAAGTCTGCGAGAATGTGTACCGCCTATGGATATCCAAATAAAGTAATTAATCAGAATAGGTACCCATTGCCATGAATGAAGGATTCATTGCCCGGTTGCGAGGGTAGGACAATACTTTCAAGAATTGACCCTTGATCTGGTTATTACCAACCGAGGATCAAGGAAAGAGACATTTCAAAAAAATTACCTCTCGCACCAAGTAGGATGTTATGGATTATTAGTGAAGGCTCTTAAACTGATCAGTGCTTCAGTGACCCACGTAAGTTTGACAAGTAGAGAGTACAGGAATGGTATGGAGAAGTCGGATTTGGATTGATTGAGGATGTTTTGGACTACTTCCAAATAGAAACAAAGCACGAGTAACATTTTCGTTGATACTACTGAGGCTCAGGAAGCAGAGTTTATAGGTAAGGTTCCGGAAGGGGTAGGTTCCAATTTCTCCAAATGATACTCAAGGTCACATTACGGGAAGTGATGGAATTGTGTATGATTTAATTGAGATAGAAACAATAAGGAATTGGATGAAGGAATGTTTCAGAGGTTAAAAGCACTGTGAAACTGGTAAGACACATCGACTTGTACTTGAAGCATCATTGAGGATTGCCATACCTTGACTGAAGTAACGTAGGAACCTAAAGTTTGTTTGAATGGATAGTTGCCTGCCAGATTTTTAGATGTTGGGATAAAGGTTGGTTAGCACGTCATGGTATTAGAATATGTTTGCAATGGACTGATACAGGAGGATGGCGCGATGGACACTGTCCTTGCTTAAAACGTGGAGTTATAGCGCGGTGCGTCAAGGACTAGGGTGCGCCCGTGTGTAGGCTAAAAAGGTAATTGTTTGTGTTTCACGGTGGATAAAGGAATAAGAACATAGATGCTCTATATGGGGCTTTGAGTTGACAGTAATGTCAGATAGTCACGGTTAGGGTGCGGTGATGGCACCTATGGAAAAGGAGTACGTATACTAGCATGAATGTTAAAGCGTTTTGTCACCCATAGGGAGGTTGACCACGAGACAAAGGCACTAGAGGGAACTAGGGAAGAACCCACATTGAATCCTTATTACTCAGAGAAAAATAATGTGGAGCTCGACACCTTGAGTGGGAAAAGTGTGTGCCAGTTGTATGATTTGCCATGGACTAAAGTAAAGTCAGATGAGGTAACGACCGGGATTGTAATAGAATCTGAGATTGATAGTTGGCAAATATACCTTTATGAGTAATGAAATACAGAAAGAAGATATTGTAAGAATGGTTCGGAATCCTACTATTTTAGCATGGATAGGTTAAGATATAAGGATCAGATGAGTGATCCGATGGATGCTGGCGTTAAGGTAGAGATTCTAGAAGAGTCTTGTACTACCCCTTATGATTGCTGTATCCAGGAAGTTTGAATGGGTGTTAACACTGAAAATTTGTATACTTAGAGGCGCATTGCCTAATCTTTTTGTAAGTCAGTGATAACAGTCGGAAACCAGAAGACTCTAGGGTATCCTGGAGTTATCATGGAGGGATATAGTTATACACTGTAAGGGTGGATCACCTCAAATTGCAGGTAAGATGAGCGAATGCGGGAAGTGGTGACTTGACATATTAGATTAGCACACTCTGGTTTATGTGAGTGACTTATTATAGAAATGTGTATGTGCGAAGGGAGACCGTATGTCTCCATGGGACACCGAAGTCGATAGTGTCTGATTGAGACCCTTTATCTCCCAAATTTTGAAAAGGGTCGTAGAGGGCGATGAGTATAAGATTGGGATTTAAAAGTGTTGTTTACCTTCAAATAGGCTAAAACCTGAAGGAACGACTCAGACTTTAAGAATTTTACCTAGAATGTGTAAGTTTTAAAGGCATTGAGGTAAGTATAGTCCCTTGATTTGATTGTCACAATGATGAATGTCGATCAATGACTAGAGTGACTCTAAATAAGATATAGTGAGATAGGAACGAGGAGTACTCGTTTCGGGAAATAAGATAAGAGACAGGAAGTATTGTGGTCAAGAGCATCAATGAAGTAAATAGGATTATTAGGGTAGGGGTGTCTATTTATTTGAAAGGACATAAGAGTTCGCAAATTTAAATATGGGAACGTGGAGTTCCAGGATTGGAGACTTTGTACTTATTTGAGCATTGTGGACTAAGAAGGAGTTTTGACTCTCAATTTGATAAACTTGTGAGATCCTAACCAGGATTAGGCCAGGGGCCTACATTTTAGTCGTAGCCCAGTTGGGTAAAGGCTCATAAGGTGTTACTGGTGCCAGTGTTAAGAAGAAAGGTGTCGAGTGCTACCCCTGATTGGGTGAAGAAACCCTGGAATGTCAGTGGGATTTACTATGTAAGGAAAAGTCAATGGAAATCCCGGATAGAAAAGATAAAGTCTTACAGAATAAGACTATCACTCTAGTGAGGGTATTACAAGGAATAGTAAGGTAAATGACTAAACTTCGAAGTTATAGTCAGGTTTGTGGGATTAGTATCCCAAGATATTTGAATAAATTTCGTCCTCGAAATTTCAATAAGGAGGTGATAGTTATAACGTCCTCAATTCGCTATTAAGGCTAAGTATCGTGATTATTGTACCTGGAGGGTATAATAGGATTTATATGTGAAATTAATGGAATATATGTATGATTATGCAATATAAATGGTTTATATGGTAATGTGAATATTTATGCATGTTTAGGTGATGCACGCGGGCTCGTTCTTGTTAATAAGGGCATATTTGTGATTTCGACCCATTGAGGGTATAAATGTGATTATATGTGTTAAATGAATCACATTATTATGTGGATATATTTGTGATACTCGGCTCGAGGCAATCCTAGTGAGCGGATTAGCGGAATAGTCATAATGAGGTCTAATACGCGAGTCTAGGGGTATTTCGAGGACTTAGTGCGTATTTGGGATTTATTGGTTAACTAGTAATTATTTGGTGGTTTATTTGGGCACGTCAGATTAATTGGGAATTTATATGACCACTTGAGGTTTAGTGGGAAAATGGTGGCAAAAGACGATTTTGCCCTTGGTAGTGTTAAAAGGGCTAAGATAACACTAGGGGCTTTTTAGTCATTTCCTAGGCTTAGGATAGACTTGGGGGAACCTAAGGAAACAACCAGAAACCCCTTAGCACATTCTCAGCAAACACTCATTCTTTCTCTCTCCCTCCCTCTCTTGGTGGAAGTCTTGGTGAATTCAAGGGGAAGGGCTGAGTTTTTTAAGAATCTAAAGCTAGGATTACTTGAGGATCAATTCAGGGTCAAAATCCACTCTAAGGTAAGCTTCACAAACTTGAAATTCTCTGTAAATTTTGTGATCAAGTAAGGTTTTTGGGGTTGTTAGCTTAAGTATGAATTTTGAGATTTAAGGTAGTTTTGAGCTAGTTTATAGGTTATAAATGTTGTATATGTTGCAATGAACTTGTTGGGGGTTTGATTTTGGAAAAATGGGAGATTTCTGGTAGGAAATTGTGACGATTTTTGGATTGAAAATGTTGAGAATTTCTGGGTTTTGGGCTCGAGTCGTGGCCCTGTTCTTCAAGTGTCGTGGCCCGTGTGCGTGAGAAGGCCCTCGGGGTCCCCTGAAATGCCCAGGCGTTGCGGCGCATGTTAGGGCGCACTGCTGCCCGGTCCCTTAGGAGTGAGCCTTAAGGCTCTCTAACTTGTAACACGCTGTGACCCTAGGGGCCTGGGCTACGACTCAAATTAAAGAAAATAGCCAAAACAGGTTTTTAAGCTCGGAAACTCAAATCTAAAGGTTCGGGAAGGATTCTACTACCCGGTTTAGTAGAATTCGAGGTCCTGAAGGTTACAATTACACCTTGAAACTTTTGAGTAGTCTAAGTGATTGATGATTACTGTTATTGCTTGTGACTAGGTTATACCACTAGGGCTCAGGGATAGGGATCATGCTCGGGACTGCCATATGCTAGCTGCTCGAGACTCGAGGTAAGAAAACTGCACCCGGGATGTGATTGGGGCTCGGACCCTTGTTAATAAATATGAGTATGACTTGACTATATGTGAGAACATGGTTATAACTGTGTTGAGAATATCCGATAGGGCATGCTTGTATATGCTACATCTGATTGCTTGTTCTGCAATGTATATGTGAATTTGTCTATTCTAAAGGTTGGCCTAAGGGCGTCAGGGGCCGATAGCAAGAGTGCGGAACGCAACCCAGCCTAAGTGTGCCAAGGTTGGCTATAAGACCAGAGGACTCGGCCTAAGGGTGTCGGGCCTGAACATTATACAAATAAATAGAAGTGTTGTTTTAACTAACTATATTGATTGATGAGATTGGATTATGTGTTTGATTGAGCAGATTATCACTGCTAATTTTACTGCTTATATCCTGTTGTTGATTGAATTTATTGATCTAAGTCTACTGTTTATATACTGTTGCTTATTTGTGCCTACTCATTTAAGTTTTTTTGCTGAGTCTTAGCTCACAGGTGCTATGTGGTGTAGGTAAGGGATAGCCGACCAGCCATGAGTTGGAGAGCTTCAGGGGCGGTGTGTACATATGCAGCCTACTCGACCGCCTCGACCGCCACGACCGAGATAACCTAGGAGGAACTAGGGTTGAACCCTTTTTTGCTGCTTAGAATGGCTAATTTGTATTCCATTTGTCTTTTATCAGTCTGTAACCAATTTTTGGGATCCCGTGTATGACCTTAATATTTAATGAAAAATAATCACTTTGTTGACCAAACTTTTTAATACCTAACCTTGACTTACTCTTTAATTACACATTTAAGTCCAAATGACTCAGTTCGCGAGTTAAGCATTATTTTAAGCACACAGTGTAACAGTCTTGGCTAAGCAGGACGTTACAAGTTTCCCTTGAACCACAACCTAGCATAACTTTTCTATTAACCCAACTAGGCTCCAAAATACACTTTAAACATGCCCAATATTGTCCTAGGAACCTTAACTTTTAATCTGCTAAGGTTTCCCATCAAAATCCATTGAAAACAAACTCAAAACCCAACTGTCAACAAAGGTTGGTTGACTGCTTGCCCTAGGCTGGTCGACCAGCTGACCAAAAATGGCCATGTTTGCCTAAAATGCAGGCCGGTCGATCGGCTCAAGTCAGTGAGCTTTTTTCTGCGTTTTTGCATAAATCCAACCTTAACTAATTGGACCCCAAACATATTTCGAGCCAATTCCAAGCATATTATTGACCCCCAACACAAGTATACAACACTAAATACATCACTTAGGTACCATATAAACATTAAATTTCAAGTTCTATGAAAGAATTGAAATTCTAGGGTTCTAAACCCAATTTTTTCCCCAATCTGAAAATTCAATCCCAAATCATGATTCCAATCTATATTAAGGCCAAAGGACAATTACTCTACACATTCCTATCACCAACATATACATCTAAAAGCCTTAATTTTAAAAAATTAACCAAAATCTCCAATTCAACACAAGAACACTAAGAGAAAAGTGAAGAACATTAGAGAAAAGCTTACCTCTAAAATGAAATTTAAGATTCTCTATGCCACAATCAATTCCTAGCAGCTGCTAATGTCCTCCTTCAAGCTTAATCTCTTCTAAATATCCTCCAAACTCATAAGTTGGCCTCCTAGAACTTGGGTGAACCTTGGAAGAAGAGACAAGAAGAAGAGAGAGAGAGAGGTCTTAGACGTGTAATGAGGAAGCCTTCAGCACAAGGTTTCCTTTTTCTCTAATTATGTGGTTAAAACTCTAATTACATCGCTAATTTCCAATTTATCAACTAAACTCATCAAACACAAATATCCCACTATTTAATCTCATTTTATTTTTCCAATTATCCCAAAATATAAAAATTCTCAAAATAACCCTAGGCTCAACCCGAGTCGAGTATTTTCCCTTTTGTGACTTTACCACTAAAATTGCTCAAAATGATCCACTCCTGTCGAATATCACATATATATATTCATATAATTATGTGGTCTCAATGCATATACACACAATAGTTACAAATATATTCTTAACGAGTCAAAATTGGTCTTTAAACACGTTTAATGCACATAATCATGCATACTCAATTATATAATAATATAATTCATATGACGACCATACATGCACACCCGGCACGCTAATCAAAGTACTAAACCTTATAGGAGTTTTGGGATACTACACCACTATTCTACACTTTGGTTGTTCTTCTATTTCTTTTGTTATAACTTCTTTCTTCTATTTTATATATTTATTTGTATTGTTATATGCTTTGAGTTGTATTTATAATTTATCTATCATCTTCTATATCTATTTATTTGGACTATTGAGTTTTGAATTGTATCCATCCATTTTTAAAGTAAATATTTTTATTTATTTGTATTTTTAGTAATTGAGTTGCAATATTTACCTTAGTTAACCATTTCCATTCAAGCAATATAGTTTTCTGTAGGTCATTGTGTACAGTCTTCATATATATAATTTAAATAATGATTATCGTAAAGGAAATATAATTGAAAGTATGCACATGTGAATATGTATTTTGAAACATATCTAAAAAGAAAAAAAATGTAATTTGAAACATGGAACCTAAACGTGAGCGTAGTGCCGTGTATGGTGAAGCTAACCAAATCTCTACTTTTGTCTCCCTTTCATTTTTCCTTTGTCAACGTCCATAATTTGACCACTTTTCATAACCAAAAAAAATAAAAAAAAAACAGATTTGATTGATTGATTGATAAACGGGGTATAATTCAAAATTGAAAATAATACTAACAAAAATAAATTATAAATGTATTAGATCCGATCACAATAATCGTTTCAATTATATATTTCAATTAATTGTAAAAAACATACAACAACTTATTGTATATTTCAATTTCTCATGAGATAATTAACCGTGTAATTAAGGAGTATTTACACACATAAAAATCATAAAACAAAAATAAATAAATAAATAAAAGAATATTATAGAGACAAAACAATTGTGGTTGGGCTTGGGCATCCTCTCCGAACTGTGAATCGAGCTAGTTGTTGACGTCGTTGGTTCGATGGCTGGGTCCGGAGGGCGGGACTCCACCTTTGGGCAGCATACTCAGAAGAAGCTGGCTACGTTTGCCGCATAGTCTCAGGGCATGAAATCCCGAAACTCCAACCTTTCTACTCCCAGAAACCACCGCCGAATCACACGGAAGGTAGCGTCCACCAGCCGGAGAAGCTTCCTCCGCCGCGGTTTTCACCACAGGTAAAATTCCTGGAAGAACCAGATTCCGAGCCGGCTCGGCCGGGAGATTCTCCGAGAGGAGAAAGTCAACATCTTTGATCAGAAACCTGGCGGCGACGACGGAAAAGGAGGAGGAAGACGCTAGAAGAAGGAAAGCGAAGATGAGAAGCATGATGGCCGAGTTTTGCTGTGATTTCGTCATTGCAATGGAGGAACTGGATTTGGGGGATTTTGAATTGTGTTTGGTTAGAGAGGGAAAAGGGACTTTTTTTTTTTTCTTCTTTTGTGTGTTAAGAGTTGTGAGTGAAGATGAAGAATGCTTAGAGTGGTTTTGATATATAATGGTGGAAAATGTGAAAGCTTGGAGAAGAGGAAAGTACTGCGACGGAGGGAGTTGACAAAGTCGCAGGCTTCAAAGTCGCATTGAGATACAATTAACCGTAGACATACGCGCTGCTTCAACGCGAGATCAATATATTTGCGTATTCCATTTTTATTTTTATTATTTTTCTTTACAGAAAATTTACACAAGACTTTGCTTCCAAGCTGGTCCATATTTTCTTTAACTTAAAATGTTTTTGTCTTGATTTGATTATTCAACGAATAATAACTATTTTTTTATATAAAAAAATAAATTCGATTATTTACTATTAGTTATTATTTCTTTTTAAAATACAAAATAATCTTTCCACTAGATATACTTCTAAGCTAAAATTTCGTAAATAAACACAAGTGAAAACTAAGTTGGTATAGTAAAAAAATTAAAAGCCTAAATACTTAAAATTATATAAAAAATTATTAGTAACAGTTTTGAAAATAAATATATAATAATAACTAAATCCATTAAATTTAAATTTTTGTATATTTACTACTGTTAATCGATATATTTAAACTCAAGAGGCATTTGAATATTATAACTTAAAATCTAAAGGGAATTTTTATGTTTTTTTAGTAGTTAAGGTACAATATAAAAATTACAAAGAATAATTAATATGTAATTAATTTTAGCTATATACACAACAAGATGAAAATTAAATACACTGAAGTAACTTTGTCGGCGCGTTACTATTAAAGTGCTCACAAAATATTGTAATACGTGTGATTTTTGCCGGTGTACTTTTGCTCTAGTGAAGAGTTTGGAGCCTTTAGTATTGATAGTGTAATATTTTTCTTTTCTTTTTTCTTTCTTGTATTGATAGTGTAATATTTGCATATCTTTATAATTTAGCTATAAAAAAAATGAAAATATGAAACTCAAATTTGCAAGTATCTTGTATTTTTTATTCATACGTCTATATATTAAGTCTGGTTTGGGAAGGGATAATGACCAAGCAGCAAGTTCTGATCAACTTCTTCTTCCCTTGCTGTTTTGTCTAAAAATGACCATTAGAAATCCATGAAGGAAAAAAATATGAGAGTGGAAGATTAAATACAAGCTGATTCCCCTATTGATTAACCTCCGGTGCGAATAAGAAAAGATCCCATCTCTCTTCAAGCTTCAACAGCGCCAGGTACCCTACTATTATACTTTTTTTTGGTTACTTACAATCGCATTAAATAACCAATAAAACAATAATTATAAATATTCACCAACATTAATATTGTTGTTGTAGACGTTTAAAGATTCTATTAATGATGGTATTATATAATTTATACATTAGAATTTAAGGGAAGTAATTGTTTTCGTTGGTTTTAATACTTTTTTATTTTTATTTTCTAACACCACCGATTGTTTTAAAATTATCTAAATAAAATAATTATATTAAAAAAAATAAAAAATAATAAAATTATTTAAATAAGGTAAACAAATTAAAATATAAAATAATAAGTAGTAAATAAGACATAATAATTTCTCATCACATATTTTAAAATTTCATATTAAAGAACTTAAATTATTAGGAGATTTTCACTAATATATATACATTAAATTTAGTATTCATTTTTACTGTCATTAAAAAAATATGTCATTTATATATATATATATATACTAAATTTTTGTTTTCAAATTTCCGGTTTGCCTCAAAACTCCATGTAGAGCAATATGTTTATTTAAGAATGTTAAAATAATTAACTTGATAAATTTGAGTTGTATATTTTTTATACATCAGGAAACTATTTTAGACAAGTTTTATATATGGTTGTTTTATTTGTTTTTCTTTACACATATTCTAAGAACAAAAGAATAGCATTGGTGAGGTTAATTATAGAGATAGAATGACCAAATATATCGAATGATATATGTATTGTTTTAGAGTCAGGCGTGTATCTGATGTGAGTATTTTTTATCTTTTGTGAATGACGTCACAAAAATGTGTGTTAAGAACGAAAAATTAATAATGAGATTTTGATAATTTATTGATATATACAATATATTTGGGTGATTTACTTTAATATGATTTGGTTATTTGGGTTGCATAAAATTATTTATGGGATACTACCCAATTCAACTTATAGGAATTTAAAAACTCGTGTTAATTTCATTCTTATGAAATTTATGTAACACACCGTAACCTCAAATGTAAGTTCATGTAACTCAATGTAATCCCAAGCAACTCAATGTGATTTCAAATGCAACACAATGCAACCTATGACAAGCCAATAAAACAACTTAAAACAAAAACTTATTTGCAATCCTAATGCAACCCATGACAATTTAAAAACTCATATATTAATTTCATCTTTATACAATCGCAAATGCAAATTACACAACTTCACATGCAACCTAAAACAACTTAAAAGAAAACTTATTTATAATTAATCTCAGTGCAACCAATGAGAACTTAAAAACTCATATGCTAATTTCATTCTTATGCAACTCATGTAATTCACTGCAACCTCGAATGCAAGCCCATTCAACTCAATGAGACCCCAAGAAATCTACTATGATCTCAAATGCAACCTCATTCAACCAACGACAAGCCAATATAACAACTTATAAAAAAATTAAAAAAAACTCATTTGCAACCCCAATGCAAACCATGACAACTTAAAAATTCACATGTCAATTAATTTACACAATGAGATTGTTATAGTTGCTTAAAATATACAAATTAATTTTTATAAGTTGTTTTAGTTTGCATAGCAAGTTGTAATTTGCATTTGAGGTTACATAAGGATAATTAAGTTGTGTATTGAAGTTGCTATTAGTTGCTCCATTTATTGTAATTTGTAAATGAGCAATGCTTTAATTTGCATTTAAGGTTTTTTAAGTTGCTTATGTTACTTTAAGCAACCTTATATGCAACTTAAATCAACTAAATCAGTTCATTTTGCAACCAATTTATAAATCTAAAGATGCAACTTAAGCAATCTATAACAAGCTAAACAACTTAAATAAATCAATGCAACATTAAGGATGGAATTTGAGGTTGTAGTAAATTGTATAAGCTTACATTTGAGGTTGCGGTATGTTACATAAGTTGCATAAGGATGAAATTTGCAAATAATTTTTTATTTTAAAAAATACAGTTTTTTGTTGTTGTTGCAATGAGTTGCTTTAGGTTGCATTGAGCTTGCATTTAAGGTTGCAATGAGTTGCATTCAATTGTATGAACTTGCAATTGCAATTGAGGTTATACTGAGTTGCATGGATTTACATTTGAGGTTGCATTAGGGTTGCATTAGGTTGCAGTGGGTTTCATATATCTTATATGGATTAGATTATGACCATTTACCTTTTTGCATAATTTTTATTTGTACACATTTCACTTTCATTATTTGATGGATAAATATTTGATGCACAAAATCCAAATATTGTAGATCAAGATGGCATATATATATATAACCAAAAAGGAAATGTCTTGTTTTTTGGCCATTGTACATGAATTCCAGGAGTAAAATCATATACAGATGTCAATGGTTTACATAAAAAAAAAAAAAAAAAAAAGAAATTATTTTAGATATTTATTCTTTCTGGAAAGAGAGAAGATTGAGATATATTTATGGAAATACATAGAAGCACAGCTACATCACGGAGGCAATCATCTAGAGAGAAAAATAGAAGAAGAAAACGTATAAAAGATAAAACTATAACAATTAAACTATATATTTGAAAAATTAATTTATAAAAATGAAAAGGAAAAAAAAAAAAAAATTAGAAGTAACCATATATAGGGGAATTTCCTTAAATTATTCTATTAATTATGTTTTCAAAACTATAATCTAAAAATATTTATGTGTTTAAATTTAATTTTTTCTTGTATTTTATTAATTATTTATTTTGTCATTTAACATATTTTGTTTATCCAAACATATATGTAATAGTGAAGTAAGACATAAATATACATATTTTTATTTTTCCATTTAGTTTTTTTAATTAGAAATTACTTATTTTAATTTCTCTAACCATTAATTAAATAATATATATATATTTTTTTTAGATTTTTTAAAATTATATAATTAAAATTTGATTAAATAAATTTTTTAAATTCATTGTTTTAATTTAGATTTTTTTTAATATTTTATTATATTGAAATTCGTAGATATTTTTTCTAAAATGAAATTAGAAAAAATGTATTTAATTTTAAAACTAGAATGCACCATATATTTCTTTTCTATATAAAAGTGTGTAGATAACGGAAATTCTTGATTTTAATGGTTTTTTTATTTTTTTTCCTTTAATTTTAACGGAATATTATTATATTTAACAGAATATTCTTATATTTAACGGTAGATTGTAAACATTACTTAAAATTAAATAAATAATTAAACAAACTAAAATATGATATTTTTGAGATATTTTACAATGATAATTATTTAAAAATAATAAAACCATACGTTTCATATCTTAAATAAAAATTAATTAAACTTAAACTTAAACTACTATCAACTAGCAACAAACTTCTTTAAAAAAAACTAGCAACAAACTTAAATTTAAAATCTACGTATAATATTAATATTATATTAAACATATAATATATAATCTCTTGTTGCCACTGCCAAATTCAAAAATTAGAACAAACATAAACTTAAACAAAAATTAATTAATTAATTAATTAAAATAGGATATTTGTAAGATATTTTATGATAACTTAAATAATTAAATCATGTTTATTTAAAAACAAAAAAGTCATAAGTATCATTTTTTTTTCTTATAAATTTGTGTGATAGTTTGCTTTTTATCAAGTGATTGGAACTCTTTTTCTTCATTAAATTCAACAAATGACATTGCAAGATATATTAGAAACTAAAAAAAGTTAATGCATGTATACTACTCTACACTATGATTTTTTCTATTTTTATTTTATTTTATTATATTATTAATTTTTTTAAAAATATTATTGTAATTTATATATGTCATATAATTATGTAAATATACATCAATGCTATGTTTGGATATCATATGTGTAGGTATTATTGATATAAATATTCATATATACTATAGAACTGTAATTTATTCTATTATATATATTTTAAAAAAAGTGAACCAGATTTTATTAAAATTATCGACAATATTTTGCCATAATTATTTTAATACATTTATGACATACATTATATTAAACATCTTTTATTTATTTTTATAATATTGTTTATTTATTTAAAATTTATATAATAATTAAAAAATATAATAGAAATAAATATATGTTTGAATAAGCGTGTTTATAACTTTAAAACTAAAAAAACGTGTCTTGCACATTATTTCTACCTAGTATATATAAAAAGTATGTATCTAATTTGGTTTACTTTTTTTAATATGTTTATTTAATTCTTTTATAATATATACTATTAATTAATTATTTAAAATTTATATGACAACAAAAGAAACATAATTAAAAATAAATTGATAAAATTTCTAAATAATGCATTTTATGTTGTTGCATTTTATGTTGTTTATACTTAGTATATAATATATACATGTGTACTTATAGTTATATTTTAAGTTTTTTATTTAGAAAAAGAAAAAGGAAAAGCTGCAAAAATTGTAAAGAGAAGTATTTTCTTCAACGTTTTTTAAATTAGCTATTATATAATACAGTAATAAGATCTTTAATTAGCAAAATCTGACTTGTTGTGCATATGCTTATGAAAAATAAATTCTCATTTTTAAAATAGATTATCATCAAGGAGATTAGGAAAAAAAAAGGAGATTGGATTCCCAACACGCTAAAACTCTTTCTTTTTTTCTTTGATCTATTATTGTTCCCTCTAAATCTCCAATCAATTTTAAATTATAAACAAAAAAAATCAAAAGCTAATTAGGACATTGCATATTTAATTGCCTTATTTTTTTTTTCAATAAATACAAATGAAGGACATTACAAACCATGAATCTCTTAGTCGTTATATACCCAGTGAAATCGACGGTATTTGGTCCCAAACTTTTTATTATTTTATATGAGATCGTTATTAAATAAAAATAATAATGTAAGGGTATTATAATCCAAAATTTAATTAAGAGACCTCATTTTTATTAAAAAATAATATATAATATATATTTTAATTTATGCTCACATTTTTTTTTTCATACTTTAAAAAAAACAAATAAATAATATATTTTTGTAAATATTTAAATAAAATAAAAATTAAAACAAAAAAATATAAAAACTTGTTAAAGTAGGAATTTTTTTTTCTAAAAAATTATAAAAATAAGATAAAATAAAATGATTGAAATTGACAAAAAAAAAAGAAATAAAAGATTGTAAAAAAATATTGAGAAAAAAATATTAAAAATGATTTAAAAAATTAATTTTTTAATTAATTAGTGCAAATTGTAAATGTAATTTCTTACAATTGAATAAACAGGCACTAATAATTTCTCAAGAACAAAGAAAAATACAAGAATTCAATTAGGAGCATCGATTGGTGTCACGTCAAATGACGTAATTGGTCATCCAACCTAAACGTGATTTGGTCACGCGTTTGTCTTGAAAGCGAGTGAGGATAACTTGGAAGACCGAGAATAAAAGTGCCCCAGTCATTAAATCCACGTTGGATGACAAGTGGCACCATGTCATTGTTTACATCAGTTGACTAAAATGTTTTTACTTTCCACTTTCCAGTTATCGCACTACCCACTAACGTCTTCCCTAAGTTTACTTTTTATTTAAATTGTTTTTTTTAAATGTATAAATCATAAACTCTTTTTATATCTCAAATGAATGAAAGTGTGACATGTTTCAACGAATTATAGTATTTAAGAAATTTGATGAAGTTTGATCTATGCTAATAATCGGTTATTAAGAGAGTATAAATATATAGGTATTTTATTGTTCAAATAATTAACTAGTGACATAGACGCATGCACATCCAAATAATTACAAAAATCAAATGAAAAGAATTAGTTGTTTTATAATTTACATTTAATGATCTAGAGAAAAATATATTTATTAAATATATAAAAGCATGAATAATAGATAGTTCATTCAATTATCTTATCTTTTTGTGAATTTTTTTTTTAAATTGTCCAATGAGAAATTTATGTGTCTTCGTATTAGAATTTTCTATTATATATATTTTTCTTATGGACAAATGACTAGACATGTGCAGTAATTACTATAATATATATTTTAAATCTTTACGCTTCCTTAATTATAATTTATTTATTTAAGTTTGTTTTATTATTATAACTCGAATTAATAGTTGACGAAATCAAACATATATAAATATAACTCTTGAGTATGATTAAGACAGGATATGGAGAGGTGGAGGGCGCCATTAATTTCAATCCGATGAGAATAGCAGTGACACGGGAGAAGAACAAAAGTTAATAAGCCATTGAATTTGATGACATTAAACAGATATATTAATAATAAAGAAAAATTAGTCCTGGAGTTTACTTTGTTAAACATAGTTGAATATTTGTCACATATTACAGTATTATTGGACCATATAGATACGATATAGTATGACCCAAAAGAAGAAAACATTATATATACATGTAAACATATTTGGTCCAAAAATAATATATATAGTTTAGAAAAGGAGGGCATATGCCATGTATATAATATTACATAATAAAAACTAACTCACCTACCCAATTTAATACTAGTGGATTGAAACACCGCCACCTGTTGTACCGCGTTGATGTCATACCCTTGAATATTGTTCTCCAAGGAAATTACCCAAAACCGACTATATTGTATATATTTACGTAAAAGAAAAAAAAAATTGTAAGGTTTTATTTTGAATAATGTAAATATATAGATCAATTAATTATGTGAGTTATAAATGGAAACTTGTCGGTGAAGAAACTTGAGATATGGACAAAACCCTTATAATTAATTTCTAAATCTTATATATATTTGACATTTGACGCGTTGGTTGAGTTTTTGGGATCAGTTTTTTAGTATAGCCATTTCCTAAAAATGGTCTCTGCCAATTAATAAGTGGGATTTTTCTTTCAAACTCACAACAACGATGTTAAATGTTTTGACTTCAATGTGTTTTGTGTGTGTGATAACTGATGGTATAATAAAAAGCTTTAAATAATTTGAGTATGTGCCAGCTTACAAAAACGACATTGTCTTTTCACTTTCACACCGACTAACACTACTATTAGATGTAATATCATATCAGTTGCCATTTTTCTGATACTTTTAAAAGATTTTATAGATTCTTTCGTGTCTAATAGTTTAAATATTTAAAATATTAAGAGTCAAGCAAAGCTATATACATTACAAAACTAGGGTACGCCCATATATCAACAATGCTTGTTGTTCGATAAATTATATCGATTGATGCATCTCATATTAATTCCTATTCAAATATAGAAAAATCGTCAGTACGTACGTACTTAGTATCGTTGTATTTGACGTACACTCAAACTATGTGATCAATTATTTCCAAATAATTAAAGGATGTAATCGAAATAATTGGATTAGGTAAGCACAGAGACTATGAAAATATCTAACCTAACCTTAGTGGATAAATGAATCGTTTTTTCTTTAACGTTGAAAGGGTATCCAAATCTCTCTTCGATCTGGCCGATGACAAAACTCGTAAAAGTAACCGTGTAGGACATAATGATCTTTATAAGCAAGAAAAACAAACGACTTAATTAAGAAAATTTATGATAAGTCTTTCTATAGCTTTTTACACGAGCGTTAAAATAAAGTAATATCATCATATTGTGCACTGGTTTGGTTTGGTGGTGGTGGTGGTGGTCAATGCCATATTACCCAAAGTCGTTAAGTTGAAAAGGTCGAAATCCCTTTTGAGAGGTGAAGAAAAAGAGTGACGAGGTGCATCGTATTTTGACATCTCAAAGGGGGCAAACGACTATGGTCACTCCACTTCCTTAACTTTTTTTATTGCCTCGATTTATAATTAAGAAAAAGTTACACCATCCTATACTCTTTCAACCTAAGTGAAAGAAAAAAAGGGAAAATGCAGTATAGTGAAGAGATTTTACAAGAATGTTTTTTTTTTGTTATATCATTCCAAAAGCATGAGTACAAGAACTATGTGTAGTGCCTAGCTACTACCTATCCTATATAGGCCAGATGTACACTAAGGGTGTTTGGTATGCGATTTGAGTTTGTGTGAGCAAATTTAGAGGATGTTTAGATTAAGAGAATATGAAACTCAAGTGTTTAAAGAGGTTAAGATTACCTTCAAATTAAGCTAAAAAAGAGGACCCACTTGGAAACACAAACTCTCAAGTCATCAAAAATAAATTTACCAAACATGCATTAGATTTGACATTCTCATTCCCACCAAACTAAACCCCTATATCAAACACCCCCTAAAAATATTCACTAGTGATATCAATACAATACAAAGGGGATAAAATAAAGGGTTGGTACCCATTTCATACTCTGTGTTTTGGTTGAGTACAACTTTGATACATTTTATTAAGAATAATTATCATCAGGTACTCTATAATTGTAAAGTAGGTAAATAGCATTTGGGGTCCTCAAGCTTTACCACTTGTATCACTTAGGTCACCAATTTTTATTTTGTAGCAATTAGATCTCCAACTTTTACTTTTAGGCCCACATAGGTCCCCAAAATTATATTTTATTAAATAAATTCTAATTTATAAGGGTAAGATAGATTTTAATAAAAAAAAAAAAAAAATATGGCACCCATTTTTTTCCTCTCTAAACCATTCTTAATTAATTAATTATTACCAAATATATTATTTGATAATTGAATTAAATATTCTCTTGAAATATTAAGAAATAATAAAAAAAAATTGCATATTATAAATTTTAGTAGCATGAAATTTATTAAGGGTGTTGTTATATATAACATCATTTTTTTCTCACTACACACATTTCTATTTAAACTCCTCATAAATTGTTAAAAATCATTTCCAAGATCGAACAAACAAATAGATACAATGCTAATAAGCATGCCAACACATAATATATTCAATCATGGTGCTAATTGTCGAAAAAACAATTGGAGTGCACAACAGAATTGGCGTGGTGGGCCCAGTTTATAAACACAAAAAATTTCCATCTCTCATATAAACAATTTATATGTTCAAAAAAACATCCAGACAGAAACATTAATATGCAATATTATTAATCATGCAACATATATATAAATATACACATACTTATATATATATATATATCATATGCACATGTATACAAATATTCAAGAACAAAAATATTTACCTCGTGAAGCCTATCAAATGTCCTTGAGTTTTTTCGTATAAATATATATATATATCGATCTTCCTATCAAATACTTTGAGTACTCAAACCACGATCTTCCGGAGGGTTCTTTACACCTCAAGATGTGTGTGAGCACATATAGAATATGAGTTTGTAATATAGAAATCACAAGTTTAATCTTAACACATGAGAACTTGGATTATGGCTTGAGAAATGTTAAAATAAAAGAAGAAGATGTCAATTTCTTGTCTGACAAATTCTGATTTTTTTTTTTGAATTCTTACTCTCTTTTCTTCATGTTATTACAAAATATATATAGATTATATATTACCTTATTATTCTTAATAATAATATTAATATATTAACAATATCATAATGATGATAGGAATTGATTTAGATAATATCTAACTTACCAAATTTGAAAATATCTATTTTTAAATTATTAATTAAATAAATAAAAATAATACTGATACTTTATCAGTACACTGCTACATCTTGTTCATAATTTTATTCAAAATTAAAAGGGAATAAAATTACCGTTTTACCCTTTTAACTATATCTTGTTCCTAGTGTATCATTGACTTTACTAGTGAATGTTGTGTCACAACAAGTTTGCGACATGAGCACTCATAACCTTTTCAATTCCAAAAGTCAACCCAATAGAGAACCATTATTCAATCTATAAGAAGGTATAGATTTCATATTTATTAAACTATGTCCCCAGCCATATATATCATCGAGTCCCCAAAAAAATTGTTCTTAGCCAGATCATTCTGATAAACCTTAACGCATGAATCAAATGATCAGATGACATATATAAGAGTTCATAGTAACCTCAGGATTAAGATCATTGTGTGTATGATCATCGTTTGATGTGTTTGATTAATATTATGAAACGATGTTTAAACAAGTATTAACAAATCACTTCTGGTCCAGTTCTATATATCACTATATATAAAGTACATTCACTAAAGTGTCCTACTACACTAGTGACCCGGATCTAGGTCACTTGTATTCATAATAATAATAAACCGTACTACTAGTAGTTAATCTAAAGATTCCATAACTTTATTTTATTTTGAACTGTTTCAAGTTTATTATCTTAATCACGATTCTCTCATACCAATATGAGATTAAGACCACATAGATAAACTTTGGAATTTTCTAATATATACTTAATATTATCAACATAATATCGGACATAGCCTATATATATAATAATTCAATTCAATTATTTATTTCGTTTAAAACATTTGTCAACTACAATTGCTTTAAGGGCACTATTCCCAACACTAATAAGCATTTCCTGATATTCATCAACAAATAGCGATGCTAATAAGCATTTCAAGCATACATAAGAAATTAACGATGCAAATAAGCATGTTCAAGCATTTATACATGTATAGCAATGCTAATAAGCATGCTCTTTAATCCCTGCCAGTATCACAGTGCTAATAAGCATTTCCTAGCTTATATGTAATTAATAGCGCTAACAAAAGTGTTCCTACATGTCCATATAACAATGCTAATAAGCACTCCCTCTGCATTCACAAGCAATAACAATGCTAATAAGCATATCTTTATCGTTCATGCAACAGTCAAGGGCCAGACCCTTTCAGAATATCTTATGCTCCCTAATAAGGCATGCAGATAAGGCGTATACATTTATTTAAACAGTTAAGCACTTAATCATATAGGCAGTTACCAAACCCTGACTCGAGCTTGTCTTTAGTAGAGAGTGTACATGCCCAACCAGTCTTCAAGAACCCTTAAACCTTGGCAGCTCTGATACCAAGTTGTAACGTCCTCCTAATCCAAGATTGTTATACTGTTTATTTTAAATAGTGTCAGACTTGCTAATCAATTCATTTGGTTATAAACGTGTAACTAAGGTTAATGTCAAGGGTTAGGGTTAAAAAATTTGGTCAGAAGGAAACATTGACTTTTCATTTAAAATTTTTGTACATAAATGGGATCCTAAAATGATACAAACATATGTTTAAAAGGCGATGCAACTCAAAAGTTACAACCAGTTGGCCTAAGCGGCAAAATATGGGTTACGACCCTAGTTCCTCTGAGATATCCTCGGTCGTGGTGGTCGAGTAGCCGCATATGTACACGTCGCCACCGAAGCTCTCAAACTCATGGCTGGTCCAACTTTCCTTTCCCTTACCTGCACCACATAGCACACTACAAGAAAAAGACTCTACTCGTCGCTGTAGATCAAGAAGTCGTCGTTGTAGTTATACAACGACGACATGTCGTTACCAAAACAACGTCGCTGTAGGTCCGTATGTGTAGCAACTTACAACGACGACAAAATACAGTCGTCGTAGTAGTGTTTTACTACAGCGATGACATGTCAGTCGCAGTAGGAAATCCTTTTTTTGGTTGGACTGGGATATTGCAACGACATGTCGTCACTGTATATGGTTACAAAATTTGAAAGTTTGAATTTCAAAAACTCCTACAGCGACCACATGTTGTCGTTGTAGGTCCGTCGACCGCCCCATCTACAGCGACGTATATCGTCGCGGGAGAATGTGTGGGTTTATATACATACGACGACGATATGTCATCGCCGTAGTGGCACGAAATCTCATATTTTCGTGTCCAGCGAGCACACTATGGCGACGACATGTCGTCGCTGTAGGTATATAATTTCTTTTAAAAAAAATTAATTAATTATATTGATTAAAATTTATTTAATAAAATATTAAATATTAATTAAATAAATAAAACCAATTTATTTAATTAAATAATAAAACTAATTTATTAATTAAATAATAAAACCAATTTATGTCCATCGTCTCCATAATGTAAAAAACAAAACATAAGTATTATTGTCTAAAAAAAACACAAAATATTAATAAGTTCAAAATAATAATATAATAAAACTAAATGTCATCAAAATCAGTTCTAAAGTCATTATTGTCGGGTTGTTGTGGTGGCTGTGGTAGTTGTGGCTGATGTGGTTGAAATTTCGTCATCATGGATTGTATCATATTCATGTCCAAGTTGACAGGCTGAAATTGTGGAGCTTGGATGTTCTGATTTGTTGCTTGCAAAAATTGTTGCATTTGTTGGAAGTTGTTGTTCTGGATCATAATAGCTTGACTAAAGTGTTGAACCATGGACTGAAAAGCTTCAGGTGGTACCGTTGGAGGGCCGACTATGGTGGATAGAAATGGTGATGCCTCTGATTGTGAAGAAGATCTGGTGGCGCCTGATGCAAAGGTACTAGTGTCCTTTAACTTATGCTCATTCAGAACACTCTGCCACAAGTCATAATATAACGGGACATGGTGACCAATAAGGTTACCAATAAGTCTCATGAACAATGTTCCAAAATCACCAACTGCTTTGTAGGTTCCCTCCTTCAGATCAAATTGTAGAGCCAACGAACCTTTATTGTCGTTCACGAGCTGCCGCAAATTTTTGGATCAAGACCAACCCCTTCTTTTTGTGGCAGCTGCTGCATATGTTAATTAAACAATAAAATTAAATTGAATAAAATAATGACAATTTATCATTTATTGATAAAAGATAGACTAATTATAGTATATTACCTGTCTCACAAGAAGTAGGAACTCGTGTGAGATCTGGAGGAGGATCACTCGCTCCATCACCGCCATGAGAACGAGCAACAGTGGCAGACATATATTTGCAGTTTAAATAATTATTAACTTAAAATTAGTTATAGTTGGAGGTTAATTACATAACTTAAATAATTTCGGCAATGCATTTGAATTTATTGAAAAACAAACATTGTTGAGAAAATTCATATATTGATTGAAAAGTATTGAAATTAAAGCATACACATTAAACATACAAATATGAATATGCATAAGAAAATATTATTCCTCATCAATGTCGATTCCTACATCATCATCTGTACCTCCTAAATCATCTTCACAAATTTTTTCATCATCATCGTCATTGATGAAATCATCATCCACATCCGGAACATATTAAGACGTTTTCCCAATTATGCTGGTGTGACCAGTTCGATCCAAATGCATAATCTCCAACTCTTCTAATTCCACAGTGAGTACAAAATTTGATGAAGTGCTATCATGCACGACATCAACCTCGTTATCATCATCGATACTTGGATGATCCCAAATCTTTCGATGATTGACTTCTTTTACTACCTTCTAATTTTTGTTTCTTCAAGGATCTTCCAAGTAGAAAACTTGTTTTGCTTGAGTGGCGAGAATAAACTGCTCGTTCTTGTACCATTCAAAATTAATCATGATACTAGTTATGTTATTCTCAGTCACATTTCGACCATTGCTTGTATCGGTGTTGAACCATTCTCGAAGGCATTCACTGTATAGGACAAGGATTAAGGTAAGATAACAATTTGCTATGAATAAATTTAATGAATTCATATATGTGTTGAGCTACTTACTCCATATATGATTGGATTTCAGGGCAATTGTTGAGTACAAACCACTCTGATTCTTTTCGATGAAGATATTCAAGGGATATGATTTTCTTTTTGCTACTTGGACGACATTGTGATTCAAAAACTGACTGTCTTTTAGGAATAACAATATCTGCATTTCTTTCTGGACGATTAAATTTAGTTTCTACGCCTTGAAGATATTGCGAACAAAAAGTCAAAGCTTCATCGGCAACATAACCCTCCACTATAAATTGTCAACTTCTTCATATATCAATCAAACAGATACATCTATCTCATGTAAACTGGTCCTCCGAGGATAGCTTCTTGCGATAAATGAAGAATTAAATGAATCATTATGTCAAAAAAGGCTGGAGGGAAAATTAACTTCAACTTGCACAAAATTTGTATCACTTGATCTTCTGCAGTCTCCATGTCCTTAACAACCAATGTACGAGCACAAATTTGCTTAAAGAAACTGCAAAAATGAATGATTGTCTTCGAAATAGACTTATCCAAGAGCCTTGAACTCCTACCAGCAACAGACGTTGCATAAGAATGTGACAATCATGGGATTTCAACCCAACAATGTTGCCATCATTGTCAATTACTTTCTTAGAGAAATTTGAACTTAAGCCATCAGGAAGTCTAACTCCTTTTACGAACTGAAAGAAAAAACCGTCTATCATCCGATGTGAAAGAGTACATAGGATGTGGTTTGATCAACTTCGTACTGTCTTCCTTGAGGTGCAACTCTTCTCGGATACCCCAATTCTTCAAGTCTACTCGTGCGTTGGTGGTGTCTTTAGATTTCTCATTCATAAAAAAAGTACCGAGTAAACTGTCGCAAAATTTTTTCTCTACATGCATCACATCAAAATTGTGCTTCAATTCAAGTTCGGACTAAAAATCAAGTTAAAAGAAAATACTCTTTTTACTACAGTTAAGCTCTTTTGGATCTCACTTTCTTTTCACACCCCCGAAAATGACATGTTTACCTGAAAAACAATCTAGAACACGGGCTAATTGTTCGAGTATGTCTTGACTATTGAATTTTTTGGAGGATGTCGTTTTTCATAATTCTCATCAAACAAACGACTCTTCCTCCACTTATGCGTAGAAGATAAGAATCTTCTATGACCAACATATACTGTCTTCCCAATTACCCGACAGGAAGGAGTGTCTTTGTTGCATGAAGGACATGCCATATATCCTTGGCCACTCCAACTAGACAAACTACTACGAGCCGAAAAATCATTGATAGTCCATAATAGTGCTGCACGCATTCTGAATACACGGTTCGTTGCTGCGTCTCTGGTTTGAACTCCTTCAATTCGTCTACCACAGGCCTAAAAAAGACATCCATGTCCTTCCTAGGTGACTTTAGACTGGGAATCAATAAGGTCAGCATGAATGATGACTCTTTCATGCACAACCAATGAGGCATATTGTATGTGCATAATATTACCGGAAAAATGTTGTAAGATAGACTCATGTTACCAAATGGATTAAAACCATCAGCAGCCAACATTTCTGGGTTCTTTGGAAAAATTAGGATATCTGTTATCAAATTGTTTCCAAGCACCCCATCAACAAGATGGTGCATCACACCATCTTCTTTCGATCGTCCCGTACTATGTCAGGTCATATCATTTGTTGTATGCCTTGAACCACAACGACACTTCAGCCTAGGAGTCAAAGGGAAGTACTGCAACAATTTGTGGGTGGCTTTTTTCCCCTTTGTGTCTTTGTCAACCCATCGACTCTCACCACATACAAGACAACTCTGTTTTTGGGAATTATCCTTCCAGAACAAACAATAGTCGTACTTGCAAGCATGAATTGATTGATAACCTAACCCTAACTTCCTCATTTTTTTTCTTAGATTCATAGAATGAAGCCAATATCTTATTCTCCTTCGAGAATGTAAATTTCATAAACTTAAAAAGTTCATCAAAGGAACTATTTGTCCATTTATTTATAACCTTCATGTGCATCATCTTTGCCAAGAAGTTCAAGGAAGACAACCAAGTACAACCAGGGTATAACTCAGCTTCAACCTCTTGAAACAGGTCATCAAATTGATTCTCCGCACTATCGTCACCACCATCTGAAATTCCTTCATTTACGCCTTCTTTGTTAGTGTCTTGTTCACCAATAATGTCATTAATGATGTCAATCATCTCATCAGTGATCGGAGCCCTGTCGTCCACTACTAGAGGCATATCAACTTCACCATGGTAGGTCTACTTCACGTATCACTGCAGAAACCCATATATGTGTATGTGATCCTCCACCACATCCAGTTTCTGATTCAGCATATTGACACACTGAACACATGAGCATCTGACTTCTCCCGAAGCATTCACATGATTCTTGGCCATTTGTATAAATGCTTGAAGACCATTCTAAAACTCATTAGAGTTACGTCGTCAATTAGTTATCCAACTCTTGTCAATCGTCATATATGATTCAAGTGGAAAATAAATTATCACAATGTGATAATCATAAACAAACTACCTTTATTTGCTAATAATTTTTTTTATTTCCAAAACACTAATTTTTTCAAGTAAATTGTGAAATATTATGAATAAATTATTAAATTTTATGAATATATATTATTGTTAGTTGTGAATGTATTATAAAATTTCGTTATATAATTAAATATTTAATTATAATTATTATTATGTTATTTAATAATTATCAAATTCTTAATATAATTTTCACTTTTTATTTTTTAAAAACAACAATAAAGTT
The DNA here is from genome assembly GCF_963169125.1 of Humulus lupulus. Lineage (NCBI taxonomy): Eukaryota > Viridiplantae > Streptophyta > Magnoliopsida > Rosales > Cannabaceae > Humulus > Humulus lupulus. The sequence goes on from NC_084800.1 coordinate 100,537,401, forward strand.
TTATTATTTTAATGTTAACTTAATTTTAAAAGTAAAGTTAACCTAATTACCTACATATATTAAATTAATCTCAACTTAATTTTATCTACATATATTATCAAATTTTATGAATATATTATAAAAGTGATTAAATAAATAAATATTTAATTACAAATTTATTAATTTACCATTAAAGATTACTATTTTAATTTCTACTTATTTTATAAAAAATATTGATAATATTTTATAATTGTAAAATTATTATTTTAATTTACATTTTATAATTTTTTAAATAATTTTTATTAATTGATTTAAAATTTATTAATTAAAAAATTTAATCACGCTAACTTTAAAACTATTTTGTAATGTTTAGTTTTTATAAATCTACAAAAACTTTGGCAGCATAACGGTTGTAATCTAACCTATCCCAAAATTTATAATATGCATATAAACTAAAAAACCAGTCCGAGAGCATACATAAAATTGCATAAAATCATTTAAATTCTCATATCAACAACAAAAAAACATATTATAAATAAATAATACAAAATCTTAACATGATTTATCAATAAATTATCAACATTTATTTATAAACTATAATCTTAAATAACATTAAACATCTAACATGGATTTATCTAAGCTAACATGCAATTAAAAAAAATTATATCATCTAACCTAACATTTTTTATAACATACATACATATTTTCTTAAAACATAAATAAATAAATAAATATATAACTATACAATTTTCATCTTAAGAAAATACAAATATAATCAAATTAACAAACAAATATACTTCTAATAATCATTTAAGTCTTTAAAACAAATCTAAAAAAAAATTAACACTATCTAAAATAACTAATCACGCACCTATAAAATATAAATTAAACATACATCAATACATTCATCAATCACAAAAAAAACAAAAATTAAAAATAATACCCAAGGGAGGATGTCTACAATATGAGCAATACCCAAGGGCTGGCTCCTTTGTTATCTGAAAAAAGAAAAGAACAAAACAAACATAAAAAACTCAAAACTTATTTTTACCAAAAACTAAATAACCGCAAAAACATGCACACATATACTAACACAAAAATATATTTTAAACCATAAAATACAAAGAAAATAAGATTAGATTGCCAAAACAAGGAAAAAATGGCAGCAAAAGGCTCGGATTGACGAAGAACTCTCGGATGGACTCTGGTTTTTTCAGAAAAATTTGCAGAAAATGAAGAAGAAGGCTCAGGTTGGGGGGTTATATCGACTGACTCTACAGCGACGACACATCGTCGCTATAGGTAATGACCAGTCGTCGCTGATATCAAATGCATCGTTTCACTCAAACGGTGAGACCCTACAACGACGACATCTCGTCAATGTAGGATAGTGAATAATACACAAATCCTTTCGTGTGCTACACGTCTACCCTACAGTGACGACATGTCGTCACTATAAGCTGTGAAATTTAATTTAAATTTTTTGGCGATTCACTTTCCCACGATTTTTTTACCCTATTGCGACGACATGTCATCGCAATAGAGTACAAAATTACTGACTACTGGATTAAATTAGACTCTATAGCAATGACATGTCGTCACTATAGGGGGTGCAAATAGGCAACCAAATCTGGGTGGTTGAGTTCCCTCCCCATGCTACAGCGACGACAGGTCGTTGCTATAGGCAAACATATTTCCCTCTTTTTTTTCGACGAAGACCCATGTCATCGTTGTAGATTCAGTTACCGCCTCTTGCTCCCTCCAAATTCATGGTACCCTACGGCGACGACCTATCATCGCTGTAGGGTGCCAGGAATTTGGAGGATCTGGTCGTATGTTGTTGACGACCCTACAGGGACGACAAGTCGTTGCTGTAGCTTATTTATTTTGATAAATTAAAAAAAAAAGATTTTTCCATGGATTTCGACTACATACAACGACGACTTTGGAGTCGTCACAATAATTTTCATTGCTGTAGAGTCTTTTTCTTGTAGTGGCACCCATGAGCCAAGACTCAACAAGAAAACCTAAACATGTGCATGAACAGTGACTACATATTTAACATGCCCAGCAGTAATAACCTACTCAAGCATGCATACAATTACAAATAAATGATCATAGGATCATTCTGGGGCCCGCTGCCCTGAATAGATGACCGTAGAGTTAACTTAGGGCCCTATGCCCTAGCTATGTCACCGTAGAGTCACCTGGGGTCCTTGCCCTTATCTCTGAGTAACTAGTCATAGAGCTAGCCAAGTGCTTTGTTTTCCAATGACCATAGGGTCGGCCAACGTAATAGTACGTCCCTAGTTAGGCTTAAGCCTCTCGACCAGCGCGTAGCGTGCTATTGTCGCCCTTGACTAATAAGTCAATGCTTTAACTAGATATCCAGATAACCAGATAAACAGATACAGATACAGATAAGCATACTTCAGACAATACAAGTATGCATACATATTAATCATATACTTCAACCAATTAAATACAAACAAAGTAATAATCATGTTCTTTAAGGGGTCGAGCCCTGATTATGCTGACAATGCAAGTAATCAGTAAATATTTATCCAGACACAGAGCATTCAGGCATGCTTAGTCAACAAGCACAAACATAATCTTAATCACGTTCATTCTTAGGGGCCAAAGCCCTATTCATAGTTATAATCAACAACCGGGCCAAGCCCTAATCACATATATCATGTATTGGGTACAGTTTTCTTACCTTAGGTCTGAGTGCAATGTATATTAAGAACGACCCTCGAGCACAATCCTAGTTCCGAGCCCCTAGCGATAACCTAGTCAAAACCATAGTATAGAATCTCATTAAAAACAAGTGAATAAAGGCTTCCAGAACGAGTCCTAGCCTCCGGGACGTAGAATTCTACTAAACTGGATAGTAGGACCGATCCCGTGCCCTTAGGTTTGAGTTCCCGCACTCAAAACCTTCCCAGGGCTCAAAGGCCCTTTAAGTGTCATAGCCCGCCCCAAGTCAGAGAGCCCAAGGCTCTCCTTTGGATCACACACATCGTGATGCGCCCCTACTGGTGCCGCAGCTCAAATAGAGGTTCAAATCCTCCTTCTCCTTGAGTTCATAAGAGCCACGGTGCCCAAAGAACAGGGCCGTGACTCCCCATGAAAACCTAGTTTTTTCCCCATTTTCTTCAAGCCAAATCTCACCAAAAACCTATCCAAACATAGTTGAATCCCAAAAACAACGTTCCCAAACAATTCAACACCTCAATACGCACAAAACCCAAGCTAAAACTTGGCCAAAATTCATCAAATCTCCAAATTCATATTGAGTTTCTAAAACTCAGCTAAAAACCAAAGAAACACAGAGATTTCAGGCTAGAAATTGTTACCTTTGCTGCCCAACGCGATGCCAAGCTTTTCCCCGAGAAATCCCGAGCCTACACTAGCTTCGATTCCTCCTAGACCACAAGAATTCCCAATCAATCAAGAGAGAGAGAGAGAGAGAGAGAGAGAGAGAGTATTTGCTCCTCTGGTTTCTGTGTTTTTTGGTTTATGAGAGGTTACTTAGAGTTCAAGTAACTCTAAGTAAATCCCAAGGCTCGGGGTACCAAAAACATGCCTGAGGGTAAAATGGTCAAAATTCCCGAAATTCCCTCCTAATCTCACTAACTACGAATATATCCTCGAATATTTATCCCCTTTACCCGATATCCCGGTAATATACTAAATACACAAAATACCCATTGACTCACCCCGAGTTGGGTATCAGTTCCCGCTGTGACTTTCCTGCTAACTTGCTCCCCTAGGAACGCCTCGTGCCGAGTAACCCAAATATATCCACATAATAATGTGGTCTCACACATATATCACATATATTCCAAATATACCTGTAACGGGCCAAATTACGAAAATTGCCCTTCTAATAAGAAATAGGCCCACAAGCATATTTAATACACCTAACACATGCATATCTAGTCATATTATAATATAATTCACATAATCATATAGTGACACACATATATATTACATAAACACGTAATTTTCCATAATTTTCCATCCTAGCCCCCTAATTAAGGCCCTAAGCCTTATTAGGTAATTTGGGACATTACAAAAACCCTAAAACATCAAAACTAGATCTTCACATCATCTGTCCATCTCTCACTTAGCATTCCTTTTATAGGCTCAATTAGGTCACTTATTTAATTAAAAAATCAATAAAATAATAGGTAATATTAGCCATTAGGTCGAAATTCTCATGGGCTTTAGGCTCATGAAATTTCCCATTTAATTATAAGTCCGTTGGACATAAATTCTAGACACGTATTATTTTCTATTGATTAATTAATTAGAAAATTATTTAAATCCTTTATCAAATTAATTATTTATAATTTGAATCTTGATTTAAATGATAACTCTACAAAATAGAGTTATTTGACCACTTTTTATGTGCTAATTGTTGCTTGATTCTTAAGTTTTTAATTGATTTATTAAGTTTTTAAGTAATTTTGAATTTATTAGGTTTACTTTAATTTTATAGATTTTTGTGTATTTTTATAGTTATTTTGTTGTAAAATATTGTAGTTAATTATTTGAATTATTGTTGTTTAGTTTGAGGTAAAAAAATGTTGTATTATTGAACTGAAATGTTAAATATAAATTAAGTTATAATTAATATTTTCAAAGAGTTAAATTGATTTATTTTATAGTTAAAAATATTTTATTATGAATTATTTAATATTTATTTTGTAGGGAATTTATGACATTTTTGGACTTTTAAAAGTAAGGGAACGAAAGAAAGGAAAAATGGCATTTTTAAAATGCCATAAGATAGCCCTTCACCTCACACAAGGCCCAATGCCTCTGCCCAGGCCCGAGGCCCACTGATTCACTTCCTCCAGCCAGCCCCAGCAGTCTTGGGCCTCCTCCTCTGTCTGCTTGCCATAAGCTCGGCCCAACACCAGATCTGAGCCCAACAACTGCCTCCTGCCCAGCACCATGCCGCCTGCCCCTTCCATCAGCTGAAGCTCCAGCAAGCCCACGCCAGGTGCTTCCCCATCTGTCTCCCACGCCACCTCCTAGCAGCAGCCTACCAGCAGCCTCCTTCAGCACTTCCAGCCCACTGTGGGTCTACCTCTCTGCGCCTGGCCCAATCCGAAGACCTGCCACCTCCTGCTCTAGCCCAACCGAAACTGCCCAGCCACCCACAGCTGCATTTCCCTATTTTTTGAGCCCAACAAAAGCTCACTTTTGTACCCTTGTCCCCTTTGCCAAAAATACCATTTTTACCCAAATTTTTCTACACATTTTACCCCAAAACATCATCATTACACCCTAAAATTTACCCATATTTTCCATATTATTATTAATTTAATCAATTTAATTAATTTAAATTGATTATTTTAATACTCATTTTTGGTTGTAAATAAGGGATTTGGGTGCTCATTTTAAGAGAGGTTACCATACCACAAGTTCTACACTTTCAAGACCTCTCAATTCTCTTCATCTTAATCTTGTTTTTGGTCATTTTTCCTATGAGTTTTTAAAGGAAAAATTTGGGGGTTTTCCTCCAAATTTTCCTATTTATGTTTGTAATTTTTAGTTTGTATTTGTTATTTTAGCTATGAGTTTCTAATCTTTTTAAGATTATTAAGGTGATGATGAAACAATATGTAACTAGATAGTATTTATTTTGTATGTTGATTTCCCATTTTGTGCAACAAAGTTTATGGAATTTTCTTCTTCAAATATCTTCTTTCATCTTAAATATCATGTATTTTGGATTGTTAGCACATATTTACACTTTGTTCTTCATTAGTGCAAAAATATAATATTCTTTGTGTAAGATGTGTTATTAAATTGTACACATCCATGCTTAGAACAAAAATATTATGTTTTGCCTTATAAATAATGTTCATTGATTTATTTGTTATTTTATTAGGTTGATTTACATTAAATACTTTGAAATTATAACTTTTTGAAAATTGAAGAAAAATCTTATCTTTTTAGAAGTAATTTGTGCTTAAAATTATAAATCTATTTGGAAAATGATAGTTTGATTTATTTTAACTATCACTAAAACTTGGGAATCAATGTACTTATAAATATTATTGAACTTATATTTTGTGGATTCTAATCCTTAATAATCTTATTTTACCATCTTGTTTAAAATTATTAATTTAGTTATATATATTGTCTTTAATATCTTTATTATTATATTTTATTTTATTTTTATTATACAAAAATCTCATCAATCTTTGGGGCTAGGTTAGAATTTATTAATTTTGATTTAAAATAGTTTTCTTTTCGATTTTAGAAAACTCCTTTGGGTTCGATCTCGTGCTTACACAAACACTATATTCCATTTACGATTCGTGCGTTTGCGAATATAAATTTTTAAAACATACCCATTTTGGGTCCATCAAGTTTTTGGCGCCGTTGCCGGGGAGTTGCAAGAAAAGAAACGAAATTTATCTCAAGGTTAGTGAATTCTTCTACTAGTTATTTTAATTTTTGCACTTAAAAAATAAAACTAAAAAATATATATATTTTTATAAAATCTAAAAAAAAAAAAAAATTTGGGACGGTTCTACCACCCATAAAAAAAAACGTACTTATATATTTATATTTATTATTTTTTTTAGTTAACGGCACTTATGCCTCATTTTTATCTTTTTAATTTCTATAGTCGACGACACTTGTGCCTCCTATTTATATTTTTTATTTTTATAGTTGATGGCACTTATGCCTCCTAACCTTTGTTGTAATTTTTCTTTATTTATCTTATTGTTATTTTTATTTTATTTTTGCAAGTTACTAGTTGATGGCAATTTTGCCTCCTAGTCTTTTATTTTATGTTTTAGTTGATGGCACTTGTGCCTCCTAATTTTTACCTTAATTTCGTTATGGTTGATGGCATGCTATGCCTCCCTACTCTTGCCTAATTTTTTATAATCTTATTTAATTTTACCTTATTCTTCGTGTCGTTTATCATATTATTGTGAAGAAAAAAAATACTTGAAAAAAAAATATACTTGAAAAGAAAAAAAAAACTTAAATCTTGTCCTAGCTCTTGTTTTCATATTTTAATATTGTTTATGTTATCTTAATTTTTTTTATTTTTTATTTTTTATTTTTTGTGTGTGTTTAGTACTCTTCTTAATTTCTGTTATAATTTTAAAAAAAAATTTATACCAACATTTTATCAACATTTCATTTGTTCCCAACAAATACACCTACATAAAGAAATTAAATACACATAAATTAGTAACAACATAATTAAAAAAAATAAATAAAAATACATAAAATCAAAATAAAACTAATAAATTCAAAATTACTTAAAAACTTGATAAATTACTTAAAAACTTGATAAATTAATTAAAAACTCAAGAACTAAGCAACAATTAGCACATAAAAAGTGGTCAAATAACTCTATTTTGTAGAGTTATCACACCCCCAAACTTAATGTTTTGCTAGTCCTCAAGCAAAAGAAAAATTAATTAAAAACACATTTTTTTTAATTGGAGAAATCAAATGTTTTCCTCAAAAATTGCATAATGAAAGTAGCTCAAAGAAAATTATGAAGAGACATTAAGCTCATGTAATTAATCAAATAGTCAATCTTGCTTTCAAAAACTAATTTTCAATATGGAAACATAAAACTATTTACCAAGTAATCATGTGGAATTTTGGAAAAATTTATGCAAAGATAAAATAATTAAATCTCAAGGAATTATGAATTAATTTTTTTTGTACCAAAGTCTCATAGGTTCGTTTTTCTTATCTCTCTCCACTAATGTAGAACAACACAAAATCAAGGATTGATAGGACTTTTATAGGCTTGTAATGTGCGGGTAAGGAAAAAGGTGAGACAAAATGATATTGAATTTAAGCTTAGATCACTTTTTCCTAACACGTGAGTATTTCCAAACTTTTCACTAGACATCACAATATTTTAAGTATATGCCATAACATTTCCATAGTAATTCTTTCCACCCATTTGGAATCTTCACTTTTAATTTTTTTTTTGAACTAGTCACAATATATATATATATATATTACATGTGACTTTCCGAATTTCTTTCATATTTTCACTTTGGTAACAAATCAAGATGCATAGCTCTATGATATTTTCTCATGTGCAAAGAATGAAATTTATGAAGAAGTTTTAGATTTCACATATGGGTAAAACAAAAACAAGGCTGGTGTTTGGTTCAAATGGGGTAAACTAGAGAATAATGTGTGTAATGTTGATCAAGTCAAAAGGCTCAAACGTTCCAAAGATAGCCTAAATCATTTCCCTAATGATGTGTTTTTCTAGGATTTCGTCTTAAGAGATAATTAATTGAATTCTAGGACTTGTGAGATTTACAAAATTTTATGCTTACATAAATGAATCTAAATTACACAAAAATTCTTAGAAAGATAGAAAGTGTTCTTTTACGAAAAATCTATATTTAAGCAAGACTAACCCAAGGATTGAAAATAGAGCTTAAGAAATATTCACATTTTTTTAAGAAATAAATTCAAATTCAATAAAGATTCTTATCATCGAAAAATGAAAAATCACCAATTTTTTTTTTTGAACATTTTATAACAAATGAAAAACTCACATAAAAAAGAAAAAGAAAAATGCACAACTCTACACCCAAACTTAAACATAACATTTGATATCCATTTTAAACATAATTTAATTTTTTTTTTAAATCTCTTGAAATGGATCATTTTAATTATAGTTGGAATTTTGAGTACAACTATTATGAGCAATCAAATTTAAATTATGGAGAAACTAATGATATGTATGATATGCATAAATCCTTTGATATCCATTTTACCCCCACCTATAATCCAACATTTTCATGGAGCCATACCCAATCCCCAATGAATCAAGAGCATGAATTCAACATGCCTAATCAAAGTTATGTCCAATTCGACCTATCATATCCCATTCAACAAGAAACGAGCCCATCTTTAGAGGATACCCTACAACAGTTTATGCAATCAACCTACCAAATCTTACAAGCTCAGTCTCAGTCAATCTCAAAAATTGAGATAATAGTAGGACAACTTGCAACTTTTATAGAGTCGGAAAAACAAGTTTATCACAACCAACTCATTCCTAATCCAAATAGTCAAATTGAAAATGAAAAGGAGAATGAAGTTGTTGAATAACTTGTAATATGCATCCAACCTCCTAATGAAACAAAAGAGTTGGATGAAATAATTCTCGAAGCTCATGAGGAAAATGAAAAAGATATAATTATATTTCAAGAGCCTATAAATGAACAAATTTGTATATTTACTCAAAATGAAAAGGAGTCTAATATAGATGTGCAATTTTCTTATTTTATTGCTATTCCATTAAAATTTCATATTTCTAATTTTCTTATAGGTGTGATGTTATCAATTATTATTAATGACATTTGCATCAAAGTCATAACTCACCATACTAATGAAATTTTACACCATCGATTGGGTGTAGGTTGCAAAAAAAAAGAATTATAGTCAAGCTAAAGACTATAAACTAAAGAGCTTTGTGGGAGACAACCCATACTTTTCATATTTCATTTTATATTTCACTTTTGTTGTGTGTTATGTTTCATGTTTTTTCAAATTCCAAAAAGCTTGAAGGAAACTTCTTGCCCAAAAAGAAAAGAAGAGAAGAAAACAAAAGAGTCAAATCAAGGAAACATTCATCAAATGGAGTATTTCTTAATTTTTTCTATTTTATTAAATATTAAGGACAATGTTTCATTTAAGTTTGGGGGTAATGTGTATGTATTTTTCTTTGTATTTATGTATGCTTTTCATTTGTTGTAAAATTAAAAAAAAATTATTTTTTTTGTTTTTATGTGATTTTCATTTGTTATAATGTTAAAAAAAAAATTATTTTCTTCGTTTTGTTTAAAAAAAAAAATTGGTGATTTTCATTTTCTAATGATAAGATTTATGATTGAAATTGTTCTTAGTTCTTAGAAAAATATAAGGGTCTGATTGGTTCGCGATTAAAAAATTGTATTTTTGAAAACTGACATTCTGAAATGAATATCTGAATTTAGTGACTAAAACATGATTCTGAAAATGTGATTGATTCAATGTCAGTAAATTGTTTTTGAGTTTTAAAAAACTGAATATGTGATTGGTATTAAATTTGAAAATATAACAGAAACTGAATATGTGATTGGTTTAGCTGAATTTGAATATTATTTTAATTTTGTATAATATTAAATTTTGATTTATCAATAGATTTAATTAAGTAAAATTTAATTATATTAATAAATTAATAATAGTACATTGATTAATTCATAATAATATTGCATTGTCATTAATTTTTTTTTCTAAATTAAAGTTACATTTTTTTTAATTAACTAAACGTTGTTATAACTAAGTTACATTTGTCCAGCAACGTCATCTCTAACATTTTCCATCTGAGCCATATAAGCTTGACTAAAATTAAGAGTAATGATATGTGCACCCAAAATATGCACCCAAACATTACACACAGTGATGTGTCACTGCTTTTTAAAACAGTGGGTCCCAGTTTTAATAAATATGATTGGCTAGTCCAAACTGCCACATCACTGTGTGTAATGTTTGGGTGTATATTTTGAGTGCACATTTCATTACTCCTAAAATTAATAGCCTAAGAAATTCCTACTTCACTATTCAGAAAATGTTTCATTCAGAAAATGACACTTTTTATTAAACGAATTAAATACCCCTTAAACTTCACTATTCCCTATAATTACATAAACATTTATTTGACCTGAATGAAAAAATAGATATTCAATCTAGACCTTCTTCTGCAGCTTTACCTATACATACATATATATACATTCATATATAATATATATATATATAAACACAAAGAAATATCTGTTTGGGTCCGATTTCACTTTCTGCAGCTTTACCTATATATACATATATATATTGTACGCCCTGATTTTCCCACGGGCTGATTAGCGAGCTGAGCCGCGGCCTAATCATGATTATCTCATGAACATCCCCAAAACCGGAGCTACCGTCATAAGTTCGTACCTCCTTAGATCGAGATAACCCAAGGGTTCGCCAAGCTTGCCTAAGAACTGAGTCCGGACTCTGAAGGCCAAAGGTCGAGTTAGGTATCCAGATCGTGGTACGAGCTGGACCTGGAGACTATGACCCTTTGTAAAGTCAACACACACAAGGTAAACGTGCATATATCAGACATCATGTGTCTGATATGCCCCTGACTTCTCGGACACGCAGCAGGAATGTGCGTATTCAGACACCCACGACTGGGTTGGGCCGTGCGGCCCATTATCTCCTTACCTATTGATTTGACCACACTTATGTGTCAGGTTTAGGAATTAATCATGAATGTCACAGAGTTGATACGATAGGTAAGAAGGTCACGGGATGACCTTCTTACCAACTCCCAGGTGCCTTCTCCTATAAATATGGAGACCCTAGGAGTTAATAAGGGTTGGATTATCTCTTGTAAGAAATACCCTGTAACCAAATATCCAGTATATAGCAATAATACTGACTAGTGGAGTAGAAGGATTTTAACCTTCGAACCACTTAAAAAACGTGTCTTGAGTCACCATTTCACTTTTCCAAGATCATATATCTGTTACGGTTCAACATTAGCACTAATCCCTTTCTCTTCTTTTCTTAATTACCTGTTGGCGAAGAACCGCGTCAACAGTTTGGTGCTTTCATTGAGAGCAAGTTTGGTTAGTGCTGTCGCAAACATCCAACTATGGTGACTACTCGATCCAGGCACGGTAACGAGACAGAGCAGCATGATGGGCAGGAGGCTCATCATTCTGCCACCCCTGGTGAACAAGTTCCTGAGACCCAGCAGCAGCCAGGAAAGCAGCTGGTGGGCCAAGATGACACCGGAAGTTCGGCCCCCCGGCCACCTAATCCAAACTCGTGTTATTACACGGCGGTGGAGATGGAGAACGCTCAGCTAAGGAGCCAGCTAGCAATAGCTAGCCAGCAAATCAAGGATGTGCTGGCCCGGCTACCCCCTCTCACAACTGACGCTAACGTCGGAGAGAGGCAAGGCGAGGCTCCTAAGTCTCGCCGGGGTAACCGGTCCAGGCATAGCCACTCGGACAGACTTCTGACATCCAACTCCACTCCCTCATCACACCATCGAGAGGCAAGCTTCGAAGAAATGCCTGGAGCCAGGCAAAAGCAATACAGACGTTCGGTCAGGACGTCGACACCTAGCTCCCAGCCATCCTCGAGAGCGCCCAGGGGAGCTCGAGGTAATTCCAGAAGGAGATCCGGGGAGAGCTCGCAGCATCAGCCCGTCCCCAACAACCGTCCTGCGCCTCGTCCAGATCGCCAGGCGCGGGACCAGCAGGTTGGCAGGACTGAAAGGCCCCCACCAAATTTGATCCGTCCTGACGGAACTAGGGTCGCCTCTCCAGTCAGGTATCCTCCGTCTCCCATCAGGTATCTGTCTCCTCCTCGGCCTGTCCGAGATAGGGGTGAGCACGGTGTGGTTTGGGCGGTTTGAACAATTTTTAATACACCACGCCACAAGTGCGGTTTAGTAACTAGAACACACCATGCGGTGTGATTTGGTTGCACCAAACCGACCAAACCAAACCATTTTTTGCGGTGTGGTTTGGGCGGTTTTCCACGGTTTGTGTAAAAAAAATATGTCATAACAAAATTTAAATTTTAAAAAAAATACTAAATCCTTAGTTCATAACAAATCCTTAATAAGTTCTAAACAACATCACAAGTTATCAATTAAGTTCAGTGAAACACAAAAAAAAAATACAAGTCTCTCATATTGGGTAACTATAAAAAATGGTATATATGTAAAGTTTATTTTTTAATATATTTGTAAGTATGCGGTGCGGTGTGGTGCAAACCAAAATTTCACACCGCCAAACCGCGCACCGCACCGCACCGCGCGGTTTAGCAAAAATACAAACCATACCGAACCATTACACTTTTGACACCGCGGTTTGCGGTGTAGTATGGTGCGGTGCGGTCGGTCACCGCGGTTTGTCGGTTTAGATGCTCACCCCTAGTTCGAGATATCCCAGCCTATGGGAGTAGTCGGAGAAACCCGCCATCAGCTAGACCTTCCCGGCGTAGCAGGGCGCCAAGGGAAAGCCCAAATCCTCACCACCAAAGGCGGACTCCAAGCCTATCTAGCAGGAGCCAATGGACCGGCAGTCGCCGGAGTGATCTCTCTGGAGGAGACCTGTGTCAGCGTTTGAGTTCGGCACAAAGCCATCAAACCACCCAGGGGGGCGACCTTCCAGATTTCCTTAACTCTCATAGGGGGGAACCAGCAGGAGGAGATGGCCACGCTCGCTCAGGGGGGGCCCTGTTCGAAGTACGTAACGGAGGGAATGCCCCAAATAACCTATCTCAAGATAGGAGGGGCAATAACCCACCAAAAATGTACAATGGATCCGGAGCTGTTGAACAGCCCCGGAATAACCAAGGACATTAGGACCAAACCCTCGAGCGCCTGGCTCAGATGGAGGAGCTGAAGAGGAAACTCCTGTCAGAAAAAGAAAAAGATGAATATGATTCAGGGGACGAGATGGAAGTCTTCGCCCCCAGTATAGCAGCAACGGCATACCCATCTGGTTTCCGTATGCCGCACTTGTCAAAGTTCAACGGGGACGGAGACCCATCGGACCATCTAGGGATGTTCAACACCCTAATGATGGCCCACAACATTGGCCCCGAGCTGAGATGTTTAATCTTCCCTTCCACACTGACTGGACCTGCCAGGCAGTGGTTCAAGCAAAGTAAAAGACAGTCAATCAGCTCCTGGAAGACTTTCTCGGCAGATTTCAAAAGGGCATTCTGAGCCTCCCAGGCCGCCCGTGTTCAGGCCCACTCCCTGGCTAACGTGAGGCAGCAGCCCGGTGAGACTCTGAAGACCTACCTGAGCAGATTTGCAAACGTCGCTGCTCGAGCTAGAGACGCGGATGATAGTTCCAAGATCATGGCCATGAGAACTGGAATCCTCGTCAGAGGAGATCTCTGAAAGGATATACAAAGGAAGGGAGTCAGCTCGGTTAGCGAATTCCTTAACAGGGCCCAAGAATGGATAAACTTGGAGGAAGCCGAAGCCTCGGCTGTGGGAACCAGCCAGGTCCCCGAACAGACCGCTGGAGTGGGGACAGAGGTCGTGGTAGCGACCCAAAACGTCTCACAGAACAACCAGCCCGGTGGAGACAAGAGAAAGGGGAATGGCGAAAACGGTCAGCACGGCCAAAAGAAGAATAAGTCCGTAGACAAATTCATGCCCGTCTTCGCGACTTATACAGAGCTCACCCAGTCTAGGGAGAACATCTTCCTAGCCAACTCTACTCGAGTCCCCTGGAAGAGGCCGGAACCATTAAAGCACCATAAGGGGAAGAGAGACACCTCCAAGTTTTGCCGTTTTCATAACGATGTTGGCCACAATACCGACGATTGTAGGCATCTAAAAGATGAGATCGATACTCTCATCCGAGCCGGCCCCTTGGCTCAATACACGCGGAAGAGGATTCCAGCAAGTCGTCCTGCTCCAGAAGTCCAGGCCAGTCAGCCCGGGCCTCGGGTAGATCAGGACGTCCCTTCTCCCGTAGTTGGAGGAGAGATATCCACCATCTTTGGAGGTCCGCACATGGCCGGAACGAGCAGGGGTGCCCAGAAGAGATACGTGAACAAACTAAAGGCTCATAACGGAGTAGAGTTCGTCCCGGAACAGCGCTAGTAAAAACAGCAACAGTTGGAGAGACAACCGATCATTTTTACGGAGGAAGATGCGGGCCATGTCCAGTTCCCTCACAATGACCCTTTGGTCGTGGCAGTTCAGCTCGCTAATCGGAGAGTGAGGAGGGTGCTGATCGACAACGGGAGCTCGGTTAACCTCCTGTCCCGATCCACGTTAGAAAAGATGGGTTTAACCGTCGCTGAGTTGAAGGCGACCTCCACGATGCTGTATGGTTTTTCGGGAGAGGGATCAGCAGCAATAGGGACGATCGAGCTGGTGATCACCCTAGGAGAAGGATCACGGACAGTCTCCAAGCTCCTTGAATTCATGGTCATCGACTGCTTCGCTGCATACAACGCAATCTTGGGGCGACCTACGCTCATGACGTTTGAGGCCGTCACTTCCATTCGCCACCTCGCGATGAAATTCCCTACTTCCACGAGAATATGCACTGTTCATGGCGATCAACTCGCTGCCAGGGAATGCTACAACATTTCTATGAAGGGAAAATCTAAACCCGGGCAGCTGGCAATCGCCATTCAAGGTGGTGGAGAGGAATCTCAGGAACCCTAAGCTAATCCTGAGATTGAAAAACCTCAAAGCACCGAAGGGGAAAATGTTGTCTTAAGTGAGGATATTGACCCCTGAATAGGCGAGGACAGGTCTGAGCTCCAGGCGATTGAGGAGCTCGAGGAAGTGAACATTGATCCGCAGAACCCATCACGGATGGTCAAGCTCGGGAAAAACCTCTGTAGCAAGAGGAAGGCGGAGCTGACTAAATTTCTGCGGGATAACCTGGACGTGTTTGCCTGGTCCCATGAGGACATGGTGGGAATCAGACCGAGTGTCATCATGCATACACTACATCTGGATAAAAGCGTTCCCGCCAAGTCCCAGAAGCAAAGACGCCTAGGAACAGCTCGTGTTGAAGCCTTGAAGGAAGAGGTGGCCCGGATCAAGAAATGCGGCTTTATCCGTGAGGCCGAATTTCCAATATGGGTCGCCAACCCCGTGCTGGTCCCAAAGCCCAACGGAAAATGGTGGACCTGCATAGACTTCTCCGACCTGAATAAAGCCTGCCCCAAGGATTGTTTTCCACTGCCAAGGATTGACCAGCTGGTAGACGCCACGGCGGGGCACGAGCTCATGTCCTTTATGGACGCATACTTAGGCTACAATCAGATCGCCATGAATCCGGAAGACAAGGAACGCACCAGCTTCATGACCCCGACTAACGTCTATTATTACAAGGTCATGCCGTTCGGGCTGAAGAACGCCGGAGCTACCTACCAAAGGTTAGTCAATAGAATGTTCATGGACCAGATCGAAAAAAACATGGAAGTTTACGTTGATGACATGCTAGTGAAGTCGAAGACTGCCGACGACCATGTTTCCGACCTGGAAGAATGTTTTAAGATACTACGAGAGTATGGCATGAGGCTTAACCCACAGAAGTGCACTTTTGGTGTCGCGTCAGGGAAATTCCTGGGGTTCATCGTAAATACCCGAGGAATCGAAGCAAACCCCGACAAGATTAGATCACTACTCGAGATTCCCTCGCCCAGGTCGCAAAAAGATGTCCAAGGCCTGACAGGAAGAGTGGCAGCCCTAAATCGGTTTATTTCCAAGTCCACCGATAAGTGTTTGCCATTCTACAACCTGCTCCGAGGAAACAAGAAGTTCGAATGGATAGAAGAGTGCGAAAGCGCATTCCTCGACCTGAAGGCACATCTAGCCGAGCCACCCGTATTATCCCAACCCAAAGCAGGAGAGCCTCTTTTTCTCTACCTGGCTGTCACCGGGGATGCAGCTAGTGCCGTGTTGGTACGAGAAGAAGACCGAGTTCAGAGACCAGTCTACTACATCAGCAAGAGACTTCTCGGGGCTGAATCCCGGTACCCGTTGATGGAGAAATTGGCGTTCTGCCTTATCACAGCCTCGCGGAAGCTCAGGCCGTACTTCCAATCCCACTCGATACACGTCATGACCGATCAACCTTTAAGGCAGGTTTTGCAAAAACCTGAAGCATCGGGACGTTTGTTAAAATGGGCAATCGAACTCAGTCAGTTCGAGATTTTTTACACTCCGCGGACTGCTATAAAAGTCATGCCCTGGCCAATTTTATGGCAGAATGCACGGGATTCCAGGAGGATCCCGCAGAAGACTCACACCAAATCACCCTGCCCCAGGCGTCGTGGAGGATCTTTGTAGATGGTTCGTCCAATGAGAACGGCTCCGGAGCTGGAATCATTTTGATATCCCCCGAGGGACATAGATTCCACTCGGTGTTGAGGTTCGGATTTAAAGCCTCCAACAACGAGGCCGAATACGAACCTTTGCTGGCCGGGCTGAGGATAGCCCAGGAGTTGAAGGCGAGCTCCGTCCAGTGCTTCAGTGACTCCCAACTCATGGTAAATCAGGTTCTGGGCGAATATCAAGCGCAGGGACCCAAGATGGCCACCTATCTGGCAAAGGTAAAAGTTGATCTGTCCGCGTTTCAGCGAGGCACGATCGATTAGATACCCCGGGAGCAGAACGCTAACGCAGATGCTCTTGCCAAGCTCGCCACCTCCGGGGAGACGGAGACCTTGGGGTTAGTACCAGTAGAATTCTTAGAGAAACCAAGTATAGAAGAAGTCGGGACGGAGGTCGAGATGATCGATGCCAGGTCGACCTGGATGACCCCCATCCTTGAGTATCTCGTCGAGGGAAAGCTGCCTGAAGGGCGTAATGATGCACGGCGGGTACTCTATCAAGCTCCCAGGTATACGATAGTAGATGGGGTATTATACCGGTGTGGGCACTCCCTTCCTCTCCTACGATGTGTTCTTCTAGGTGAAGCAAAGGCCATCCTGCAGGAGGTGCACGGGGGTTTTTGCGGAGACCACACTGGGGGGGCAGAGCTTGGCCTTAAAGGTCCTGAGGTAGGGGTATTACTGGCCAACTCTATCCAAAGACTCGATCTCACACGTGAAGAAGTGCGACAAGTGCCAGCGATTCGCCGCAGTTGCCCGAGCTCCTCCAGTTGAGCTAAAGATGATCTCGTCCCCATGGCCGTTTGCCGTTTGGGGAATAGACTTGGTTGGTGCCCTCCCCACTGGAAAGGGCAGGGTCCATTACGCCGTGGTAGCCATCCACTACTTTACGAAGTGGGCTGAGGCAGAACCTTTGGCAACAATAACGTCTAAAAAAGTGCTTGACTTCATGGTTAAAAGCATTGTCTGTCGATTCGTCCTGCCCAAGAAGATTGTCTCTGACAATGGTACTCAGTTCGACAGCGACCTGTTCACCGAGTTTTGTGAAAGGTACAGAATTGTGAAAAGTTTCTCCTCCGTGGCCTATCCTCAGGCGAATGGCCAGGTCGAGGCTGTCAACAATACTTTAAAGGCGAGCCTCAAGAAGAGATTAGATGAAGCGAAGGGGGTCTGTCCAGAACAGCTCCCCCAGGTCCTATGGGCATACCAGACCTCGCATCGGACTCCTACAGGTCATACTCCTTTTTCCCTAACCTTTGGAAGTGAGGCAGTCCTCCCCGTGGAGGTTAAAGTGCTTTCGCATAGGGTCCAATCTTACGACCAGGACCGTAACCACGAGCTACTGTGCAATTCCCTTGACCTAGTTGATGAAAGGCGAGAAGATTCGCAACTCCAGCTCGCCCATTATCAGTAGAAAATCACTCGCTACTTCAACACCAAAGTCAAAAAGCGCGCCTTTAGCGTTGGCGACTTGGTCCTAAGGAGAGTTTTCCTAGCCGGGAAAGATCCCAAAGATGGAGTCTTGGGACCAAACTGGGAAGGACCGTACCAGGTCATCGAAATCATTAAGGAGGGAACTTATAAGTTAGCTCGGCTTGATGGAGGGGCGGTCCCGCGGACTTGGAATGCCATCTACTTAAAGAAATATTATCAATGATTCACTTGTAAGGCATGGAAGGCCATTTTTTATGTATTAATGAAGATCAGCTTTTGTACATGTTTGTAAGTGTAATCTAAAGTAACCACGAAAGACCCTTTCCCAGTTACTTGGGGGGCATATGGTACCTGGATATAACTAGGTCTCCTTAATGACTTAGAAGTTGATTCATATCGATTGACCGTTGTTTTTCTTAAAAATCGCGAGATATTGATAAGGATTAAACGCTAACTAAGTCCTATCCTGGTCATAACCGGGTCACAAAACTTAGAAGTTGATTTAAATCTATTGATCGTTGTTCTTCCTAAAGAGCTCGAGATATGGATAAAAGTTAATGCGAACTAAGTTTTCAAAATAAGTTCCTGGTCATAACCGGGTCACAAAACTTAGAAGTTGATTTAAATCTATTGATCGTTGTTCTTCCTAAAGAGCTCGAGATATGGATAAAAGTTAACGCGAACTAAGTTTTCAAAATAAGTTCCTGGTCATAACCGGGTCATAAAACTTAGAAGTTGATTTAAATCTATTGATCGTTGTTCTTCCTAAAGAGCTCGAGATATGGATAAAAGTTAACGCGAACTAAGTTTTCAAAATAAGTTCCTGGTCATAACCGGGTCACAAAACTTAGAAGTTGATTTAAATCTATTGATCGTTGTTCTTCCTAAAGAGCTCGAGATATAGATAAAAGTTAACGCGAACTAAGTTTTCAAAATAAGTTCCTGATCATAACCGGGTCACAAAACTTAGAAGTTGATTTAAATCTATTGATCGTTGTTCTTCCTAAAGAGCTCGAGATATGGATAAAAGTTAACGCGAACTAAGTTTTCAAAATAAGTTCCTGGTCATAATCGGGTCACAAAACTTAGAAGTTGATTTAAATCTATTGATCGTTGTTCTTCCTAAAGAGCTCGAGATATGGATAAAAGTTAACGCGAACTAAGTTTTCAAAATAAGTTCCTGGTCATAATCGAGTCACAAAACTTAGAAGTTGATTTAAATCTATTGATCGTTGTTCTTCCTAAAGAGCTCGAGATATGGATAAAAGTTAACGCGAACTAAGTTTTCAAAATAAGTTCCTGGTCATAACCGGGTCACAAAACTTAGAAGTTGATTTAAATCTATTGATCGTTGTTCTTCCTAAAGAGCTCGAGATATGGGTAAAAGTTAACGCGAACTAAGTTTTTCAAAAAATTGTAACCAAAATGCGTAAGGGCAAGAAAGAGGATCAATTAAAAACGTTAAATCAAATTGTCTCAAGGTGGAAGCACCTCATGCAAAGGTTACACAAAAAATATTAAAAAATAGTGAAGGGCACAAGAGAGGAAACGCCCTAAGCTCCGCCAGGTGGCCCCTTGGAGGTCACCGCCTCGCCTTGCTCAGCCGCGCCAGAGCCTTCCCTGGCCTCGGAGGGCGCTTCCCTATCAAGGCGAGCTTGGAAATTCACCAGCAAGCGCTCCCAGAGGCTCGCTGACAGGAAGGAGAAGTCAGTGTCTGGATTGTAGGCCCAACAATGGTAGAACAGGTCTTCTAGGGACTTTTCTAAAGTTGTCTGCTCGGCCTTTAGGGCGGCCTGAGCCTGAGCCTTCACGGCATCTAGGTCTGTCTGCGAGGTGGCGAGGGAAGTCTCGAGCTCTTGGACCTTCGAGCGGGTTTTTTCCAACTCGGCCTGCGAGGCCGCCAGGGCATCCTTAGCCGCCTGCAGGGTAGTCTGGTGCTCGCTCCTCATGTCCTCGAGCTGAGTTTTGGTCCTAGCGATGCTCCGGTGAAGGGCAACGTCGCCCTGCGAAGGTGAAAAGACAATTGCCTTAGAAAAAAGAGAAGAAAGAAAAAACAGGGCAAGGTGTAATAATAAAAGCCATAAAGGGGTAAAGACAGCTTACCGTTAGGGTCATGCCCAGTGAAGACTCCAGCATGCCCACCGGGCTCATTGTCTCGATGGCCTGGAGCTCCTTCTCGTTGAACTTGTATATGTGGTTGACGACGTAGTTCGCCGACTCATACATCGTTCCCCGAAAGGTCTCTGGGATCTTCTCCAGATCCTGGGGATTGACTGGGATGCGTACATCGGAGGGCACAATCGCCGAGGTCCCGAGCTCCGTTCCTACGTCCCGGGCGGTGGCCGGAGCTCGCGGAGGAGGTGGAGGCATGTTGCTTCCCCCTGCAGCAGGAGGGACCGCTCCCACGACCTGAGCAGCTGGGGCTTGCTCCTTCTCCTTTGCAGGAGACTTGGTGGGGGTCCCGGCGGCGTGGTTGGACGTCCGGGGCCTCTTCATTTTTGGCCCAGCGGCCCCTGCTGGGGGGTTCCCCCCGAAGAACGCACCTCGCAGGCTCTCCTTGGGCTGAGACATCTCTTCTGTCAAGGTAAAGACATGATTAGTACAAGTTACCAATCACACAAACAAAAACAAGGGGGGAAAAAGAGAAATTAAATTATATGTATACTAAAAGGGATCCTACCCCCCGGGCTAGAAGAACCTATGGTTACGGCCATCGGCTCCAGAGCTCCCGTAGGAGAATCTAAGTCGATTATCTCCCGAGCTGGTGAAAGTTATGGATCCGACTCCGGTTCCGGGCTAGATTCTTCTACATATTGCTTAAGCCCCGGAGCTACGGCGCCCCTCCGGAGTGATGGCCATGACCGAAGGTTGGTCCCATACTCCTCGAATAGGATTGACCTAAAGGCTAGGGTGTTATCTACTACTATGGTACCCCTTGGCCGGCTGTCTTGGTGGTCCAGCACAAGCCGGTCGACACAGTGAAGCAGGGTTGTGTTCAGGTCCGGATCACTTCGGTGACGATGGACGAGCTGCCTAGGGTTGAACCTAGCCAGCCGGGGGTCTGCTGTGGCTCTATCTAGACTCCTAAACATGTAAGGGTTACCTTGGCCAGAAGGACCCGCGGCTGCTCCGGATTGGATCCTCTCCTCGCCCGTCCTCTGGGCGACCTCCAAAGTCCGCTTCCTGTTCCTCACAAGGGGAACTTCGTCGTCCTCGTCCTCCTCATCTTCATCTCCCGCGACCTCCTCCACGATGATGGGTCTGGTGTCGCGAGCTGGGGGAAGCCCCCGGGGCCTCCTGAGGTTCAAAGTCTGATTTGGGAAAATCAGCTTGCAGGCTATCATCGTCTCATCTGTTACGAGCACGCGGTAATCTTTCTCACTGGGGGGCAAGCCCGCCAGTGTCTCGTATTGGGCCCCGAGGGTCACAGATTTCTCTGTCCTCGCGAAGATGGCTGCAGAATTAATCTAAGTCAGAAAGGGATACGAGAGGAGCTAAAACGACACTTAACTTACGAGCTAAGGATGAAAAACACTTACGAGGACGATTGAAGTAGTGGAGCTCGCAGTTCCTGAACCCCGTCGACATGAAGAATTGATCCTTGAAGTCGTTGGGGTGGCTGGGCAGCTCGATGACCGCAGCCGTATTGGGAAATCGGGTCAAGTAATAAAACCCGTCGCCTCGCCCCCGCTGATCCGGGCTGGCCTTGGGGCAGAAGAAATACCCTGTAACCAAATATCCAGTATATAGCAATAATACTGACTAGTGGAGTAGAAGGATTTTAACCTTCGAACCACTTAAAAAACGTGTCTTGAGTCACCATTTCACTTTTCCAAGATCATATATCTGTTATGGTTCAACATTAGCACTAATCCCTTTCTCTTCTTTTCTTAATTACTTGTGGGCGAAAAACCGCGTCAACATATATATACATCCATATATAATATATATATAAACACAAAACAATACATGTTTGGGTCCGACTGCATCTTTACCTATATATACATATATATAAATCCATATAATATATATATAAATACAAAACAATATCTGTTTAGGTCGCGAGCTCTGCGAGTGTATGCGTTGAAAAACTGGTGTTCTTTCTTCTCCCAGATGTCTAATTCGCCATCTTCTTCAGAAATCGGAGGTGGGTTTGGGGATTAAATCGAAGAAGAAGACGAAGTTCAGATCAATAGCAAATATACTCAAAGGGCTCACCTTAGATGGAGTGTTGGCAACTACATGTGGACTGGTCGACTGAGATGTTGAGCTGCTTAGAGGAGAGAATGAAGTTGAAGAGATTTTTTTTTTGTTTTTGAAAAGTGAGAAAACGTGGTTTTATCATTTTCTTTTTTACAACGTAAAATTAGGATTCGATTTGGATACAATTTTTAAAAATACTATACCAATCAAGAGTTTATATAGGGCCCACAAATGTTAATATTTGAAAATGATAAAAGTGGATCCAAATCCACTACCAATCAGACCCTAAATAATTATTATGCTTTACTTTTAATTTCTAAGTTAGTTTTGTTTAAATAAATATTTATCATAATATGTCACTTTTCTATTCTATTCGAATTTGTGATATTAGGATATAGTTTATTTAAACATCAAATTCTTTAAATCTCTAAAGAAAAAAAAAATTGAAAAATCCTAGAATTTGCTTGATTATCTCTTGAGATTTAATTTATTTTTGTTTGCATAAGCTTGTCTAAATGTTCACATGATGATTTGATATTTTTGTGTTAAATATCTATTTTGAAAACAATTTTAACTTTTTAATTAATTACATATGCTTTAATTTTATTTGTGATTTTATTTGAACTATTTCCATTATGTAATTTTTGACAAAAACATTTGACATCACCAATTGAAAAAAAAATGTGTGTGTTTTTAATTTTTCTTTTGCTCGAGGACTAGCAAAATATTAAGTTTGAGGGTGTGATAAATCTACAAAATAGAGTTATTTGACCACTTTTTATGTGCTAATTGTTGCTTAATTCTTGAGTTTTTAATTGATTCATTAAGTTTTTAAGTAATTTTGAATTTATTAGGTTTATTTTAATTTTATAGATTTTTGTGTATTTTTATAGTTATTTTGTTGTAAAATGTTATAGTTAATTATTTGAATTATTGTTGTTTTGTTCGAGGTAAAAAAATATTGTATTATTGAACTTAAATGTTAAATATAAATAAAGTTATAATTAATATTTTCAAAGAATTAAATTGATTTATTTTATAGTTGAAAACATTTTATTATGAATTATTTTATATTTATTTTGTAGGGAATTTATGGCATTTTTAGACTTTTAAAAGTAAGGGAATGAAAGAAAGGAAAAATGGCATTTTTAAAATGCCATAAGACAGCCCTTCACCTCACACAAGGCCCAACGCCTCTGCCCAGGCCTGAGGCCCACTGATTCACTTCCTCCAGCCAGCCCCAGCAGTCTTGGGCCTCCTCCTCTATCTGCCTGCCATAAGCTCGGCCCAGCACCAGATCTGAGCCCAACAGCTGCCTCCTGCCCAGCACCATGCCGCCTGCCCCTTCCATCAGCTGAAGCTCCAGCAAGCCCACGCCAGGTGCTTCCGCATTTGTCTCCCACGCCACCTCCCAGCAGCAGCCTACCAGCAACCTCCTTCAGCACTTCCAGCCCACTGTGGGCCTGCCTCTCTGCGCCTGGCCCAATCTGAAGACCTGCCACCTCCTGCTCCAGCCCAACCGAAACTGCCCAGCCACCCACAGCTGCATTTTCCTATTTTTTGAGCCCAACAAAAGCTCACTTTTGTACCCTTGTCCCCTTTGCCAAAAATATCATATTTTACCCAAAATTTTCTACACATTTTACCCCAAAACATCATCATTACACCCTAAAATGTACTCCTATTTGCCATATTATTATTAATTTAGTTAATTTAATTAATTTAAATTGATTATTTTAATACTCATTTTTTGGGCTATAAATAAGGGATTTGGGTGCTCATTTTAGGAGAGGTTACCATACCACAAGTTCTACACTTTCAAGACCTCTCAATTCTCTTCATCTTTTTCTTCTTTTTGGTCATTTTTCCTATGAGTTTTTAAAGGAAAAATTTGGGGGTTTTCCTCCAAATTTTCCTATTTATGTTTGTAATTTTTAGTTTGTATTTGTTATTTTAGTTATGAGTTTCTAATCTTTTTAAGATTATTAAGGTGATGATGAAACAATATGTAACTAGATAGTATTTGTTGTGTATGTTGATTTCCCATTTTGTGCAACAAAGTTTATGGAATTTTCTTCTTCAAATATCTTCTTTCATCTTAAATATTATGTATTTTGGATTGTTAGCACATTTTTACACTTTTTTCTTCATTAGTGCAAAAACATAACATTCTTTGTGTAAGAGATGTCATTAACTTGTACACATCCATGCTTATAACAAAAATATTATGTTTTGCCTTATAAATAATGTTCATTGATTTATTTGTTATTTCATTAGATTGATTTACATTAAATACTTTGAAATTATAACTTTTTGAAAAGTGAAAAAAAATCTTATATTTTTAGAAGTAATTTGTGCTTAAAATTATAAATATATTAATGATAGTTTGATTTATTTTAACTATCACTAAAACTTGGGAATCAATGTACTTATAAATATTATTGAACTTATATTTTGTGGATTCTAATCCTTAATAATCTTATTTTACCGTCTTGTTTAAAATTATTAATTTAGTTATATATATTGTCTTTAATATCTTTATTATTATATTTTATTTTATTTTTATTATACAAAAATCTCATCAATCTTTGGGGCTAGGTTAGAATTTATTAATTTTGATTTAAAATAGTTTTCTTTGCGATTTTAGACAACTCCTTTGGGTTCGATCTCGTGCTTACACGAACACTATATTCCATATACGATTTGTGCGCTTGTCAGTATAAATTTTTAAAACATACCCATTTTGGGTCCATCATTAAACTTATTTAATAATTTAGACACCAATTTGTCTTAATTAATAAATCTGCCCTAAAATCTATTTTCTTCTCTAAATTGTATAACTCTGTGAAACTATCCAAAATTGAGCTAGTCAACTTTGATAATTCTAATTGATAATTAAATCAATTAAGTGAGACTATCTAGATGATTTTATCCAAGGTACTGTGGGGACCATATGCTTATGAAATCAAGCTCCAATAAGTTATCATAAATTTACTGACTTATTAATTCCTCGTGAGTCCACTAAAGACTCAGAATTGCACTTTTGAATTTATAGAACGCTCTATAAGCAATATAGATACGTTATTAGTTATCTATTGTTACAACCATAATTATCACTCAATCCTCTATAAATAATCTACAATGAGATGAGACTAAAATACAGTTTTACCCTTCATTGTATTTTATCCTTAAAACACTTAGTTCCTTGTAAATGATATTTCAGTATACTAATATTAATTACTGAAATGAGATCTCTATCATTTAGCATCTCGAACCAAACTAAAAGGAAACAATCATTTTGCTTCTTCATCAGAAGCTATAGATGTTCATATCTATGATTAAAACTCCCACTTAATTATGCTACCTAGTCCTCAAGATGTAAGTATGGGCTAGTCCGTAGGGTAAGTTGGTAAAGAATAAGTCAAAGAACTCAAATAATACAATAAGATAGAATAATAACCGCTCAGAATTGAGATTGAATTGACCTATGGTCAACAATATGATATGAATTGAAAAAATAATAATGGTATGCTTACTTATCTTATCTACTGTCAATATCGGTCATGTCCGATGTAACAAATACATCCGATCTTATCGACTTTGCTAATGTTCTGGAAATGGCATAACACTACAATGTGTAAGTAGATCATATCATAGATTGGCAAGTCAGTGTAAATCCTGTGCACTGACTAATCTTAGGGCTAACTTATTTTTGAACATGTAATCATATTTATATTCCATTGTGAATGTAACACCCTACTACCCAGGGACCGTTAAGTTGTGCATTTTAAACAGTGCTAAACTCGCTAACCGAGTCATTTGGCCATAATCGTGTAACTAAATGTGATTAATAGTTTAGGGTTAAATTTTTTTGTTAAAGACACAACGTTTCACTAAAACGTTTACTGTATACATTGGGATCCTAAAAATATATTTTAAAGGTTAATTACAATAAAATATTTACAACCAGCCGACCTAAGTGACAAAATAGGGGTTAACCCTAGTTCCTCTTTAAACCCTAAGCCGTGATGGTCGAGCAGCCACATATGTACACATCGTCACTTAAGCTCTCCAACTCAAGGATGGTCCAACTTTCTTTGCCTTTACCTGCACCACATAGCACCCATGAGTCGAGGCTCAGCAAGAAAACTCAATATGCTCATGAACAGGTAATAACATGTCACTGAATCATAATAGCATGCCTAGCAATAATAGCCCTATTCATGCATGCAAGTAAGTTCAAGTAAATGATTGTGGGCCCTGCCCTCCTGTATGGATGACTATCAAGTCAATCCTAAGTGAATATCACTAATCATTCTGGTAATCATGTTGGGGCTTGCAGCCCATTATGATGAGTGAATATCAATAATGATTCTGGTAATCATGTTGGGGCTTGCAGCCCAATCAGATAAGTGACTAAGGAGTCACGAACTTGAACCAGATAAGTGATTATGGAGTCACGAACTTGAACTAGTTAAGTGACTATGGAGTCACGAACTTGAACCAGTTAAGTGACTATGGAGTCACGAACTTGAACCAGATAAGTGACTACGGAGTCACGAACTTGAACCAGTTAAGTGACTATGGAGTCACGAACTTGAATCAGATAAGTGATTAAGGAGTCACGAACTTGGGCTTTACACCCTAAGCCATGTGACGTTATAGTCACCTGAGCCTTTAGGCCCTAGCTCTAAGTAACTAACCTTTAGACTAGACAAGCGCTTTTAGTTTTCATTGAACTTAGGGTCGGTCAAGCATTTAATGCTTCGGTCAAGCATTTAATGCTTATGTTGATTAGATCTAATCATTTCGGCTCTGCGTTCAATCCACTTATGCCACTCTTGACTCATAGGTCAATTCCATACGACTCGTGTCATTTCTGACTAATAAGTCAGTACCACTCACATGTAAACAATGCACCCAGGCATATATCATATGTCAAATATCCAAATATAAGGCATTCAACATGCTTACTCAACATTTGCTAGCACAATTATGATCATGCACATTTATAGAGACTTAAGCTCTGATCAATCTCATATTCAACATTCATGCCATGCCCTAATCACATGTATTTTATGCATCACATACTGGGTGCAGTTTTCTTACCTTTGGTCCAAGCATAGGTTACCAATAAATGAGCCACAAGCGCGATCCTGTTTCCAAGCCCCTAGTGATAACATAGTCACAACCATAATATAAAACCTCATAAAAAATGAGTAAATAAATGCCTCCAGGGCCAAACCTAGCCTCCGGGACGTCGAATCCTACTCAACTGGGTAGTAGAATCGATCTCAGGCCCTAAGAGTTAAGTTCCCATGATTAAAAACCAAATCTAGGCAAAAATGCCCAAGCTGGTTGCTACTTGGCCTAGTGAGTCGCGACTTGCCCCAAGTCAGAGAGCCCCCTTGATTGGGCACTAGGGCGGGCCGCGACTTGACCCCTCTTGGGTCGCGACCCCCCCCCAGGCGTCCTCCTCCTGGCT
Source organism: Humulus lupulus (assembly GCF_963169125.1). NCBI lineage: Eukaryota > Viridiplantae > Streptophyta > Magnoliopsida > Rosales > Cannabaceae > Humulus > Humulus lupulus. Next base: position 100,565,455 of record NC_084800.1, read on the forward strand.
TCTAACTTCATTCAAGTTGCGATATGCTAGAATAAGGTCGCGACTTGGCCACAAAACCAACAATATCCTTCAACTTTTCCCACTTAAATCCTTCCAAAAACCTACCCAAACATATCCAAATCCCAAAATCAAAGTTCCCAAACATCCTAATTATCCAACAATAATAAAACCAAAGCTTCAATTCATCCAAAAACTCATCAAAACATAAAATCTAATCAAAGCTTAAAAACTTTAAAAACTTAGAACTGAAAACTTGGATTACCTCCGATTGAGTCGTTTCCCAACTAAATCCTCCTGCTAATAGGCTTCTAATCTTCCCTAGAATCGCCATGCCTCGATCCTTGCTTGAATCTGAGTCCTAAAACTCAAGTTTCCTTCGAAAATGTGACTGGTGTCAAAAAGGGAACGGGAGAGAGAGAGAGAACGTACTGAATGTTCTTTTTTTTATTCTGATAGGTTACTTAAAGCTTAAGTAACCTCAAGCAAATCCTAATGCACGGGGTCCCTAAAATACCCCCCAGGGTAAAATAGTCAAAATTCCTAGAATTTCCCCCTGATCTCACTAATTCCCAATTTATCATTAAATAATCATTCCCATTACCCAATATCCCGGTAATGTACTAAATACCCATTGACTCACTCCAAGTCAAGTATGAATCCCGTTGTGACTTTCCCACTAGCTTGCCTCCTAGGATCGTCTCATGTTGAGTAACCCATGCATAACCAAATAATAATGAAATACCACACACATACCACATATATGCCATGTATACCCAAAATGGGCGAAATTATGAAAATTGCCCAACTAATCAGAAATGGGTCCACATGCATATTTAATACCCCTAAACATGCATATCTAGTCATATTATGATGTTATTTACATATTCACATAATGATACATATAAATATCATATAATCACATAATTCCATAATTTTTCGTCCTGGCCCCCTAATCAAGGCCCTAAGCCTTATTAGGAAATTTGGGTCTTACAACTATCCCATCCTTACAGAAATTTCGTCCTCGAAATTTATCTGAACAACCCAGAATAAAAATTCTGTATAACTGATTCCAGTTCCCAGGTCGCTCCCTTGACCTTACTGTTTTTGTATCATACCTTAACCCAAGGTATAACTTTATTCTTTCAAACTTTGTTCTTTCAGTCTCATATCTAGAATGGCTAATCCTCATAGGAAAACTTAGCCTCAATCTCCAGATTCTCATTACTCAACACATAAGTCTCTTCTAACACATGTTTCCTCAACATGGAATATGAAATACACTGTATACTGCTGACAGTGCCAAAGCTAAGGCCAATCCATAGGCAACCTGACCGATCCTATCAAGGATTTCAAACGGCTCTACTAATCTAGGGCTCAACCTGCCCTTATTTCCTCACCCCTTTCCATGGTGATAATCTAAGGAAGATACAGTCTTCCACTTGGATCTCCGTGCTCCTGTATTTCAGATTAACATAAATTTTCCCCATTTACTCTGAGAAGCGAGCATCCAAGCTCTAACCTCCCAATAACCTCAATGACCCACTGAACTACCTTAGGATCCAAATATAACATCTCACCCATCTCTTCCCAATAAATGGGTAATATACATTCCTTACCATACAACATCTTATAAGGTGCCTCTCCAATAACTGGATAGCTCTCTTTGATTTACCATTAGTCTGACGATAATGAACTGTACTAAACTCTAACTGTATACCCATCACCTTTTGCAACCTTCCCAAGACTTGGAAGTAATAACAGAGTCCTCATTTGATAAGATAGACCTTGAATTTCTTGAAGGCGTGCTATCTTTCTCACATAGAGGTCTACATACTGATCAACTGTGTTACTTGTCCTTACTAATAAAAAGCGAGCTGATCTATATACTGGTCCATAATGACCCGAACCAAAACATGCTAACCCACTCACTTTGGCAGCCCCACCGCGAAACCTATCACAATGTTTCCTTTACTTCCATTATAGAATACACAAAGGCTATAATGACCTTACTGGTTTCTGATACTTTGTCTTGACCTACTAATAGGTTAAGAACTTTGTCACGTATTCAGTCATGCCCCTCTCCATCCCAGGCTACCAATATAAGACTTTTAGATCCTGTTACATCTTCTTGATGCCTGGATGAAGAAAATAAGAGATAATATGAGATTCATCCAGAATCCCTCATTTAATTCCAGTGTCCATCGAATCCCAAGTCCGATCCCTATACCACAATAAACTTATACCTGACACTGCATAATCCTTAGCTAATCCAGCTAAGACATTCCCCTTAATTCTTCCCATCTATGGGTTCACTTAACCGTTTTTCCTTTGATCATTTCTGCAATAATAACCTCAAGTGTAAAGCTTGCCACCTGGCCCACCAGTAACTTTATTCTAGTTTTGGTCATATCCTTCAAATAACATGACGCATAGACAATCACTTTTCCCTGTCACTGAGGTGTCATAACAACCTATTAACTAGTTATGATCTATAAGAAGACTCAAAACTCTTCCACAAAGCACATGTAATATCCTGCCCATCCAAGGAAACTCCTATCCTCTGAGGGGTTCCTTGACCTTGGCAAATCTCCAACTGATAGTATACCACAATACCGTCGATCAAGACGATCACAAATCCAATTCAGATAATCTTTGGATATTCTGTTCATCTAATCCATCAAAACAACTAAGGATTAATCAGATCCACAAAACATAACTCAACACTCCTAGTGCCCTTGTCTGACATAAATAGCAGTCTTCTACATATCCTTCTCCCTGATCTTCAGCTGGTACTAATCAGATCAAAGATCCACCTTGGAGAATACCATCTTACTCAATAACTGAGTCTTTAGCTCTTACATCTCTGCTGAAGTCGTACCATATGGTACCCTAGACCTGATTCCGATTCTGGCACTAATCCAATTACCATTCTATCTCTTTGTGTAAATGATAATCCTGACAAATCCCCTGGAAACACATCTAGAAACTCACAGACTAATCTAGTCTATCCTGATCCCACTGGCACAAC